>NC_051283.1:10348436-10648436 GCF_015220745.1 Sebastes umbrosus
TTGTAGATGGTAAGATGGCCAAACCGACTTGTCCTGTTTCTGGTTCGCAACCTCTACTTCTTCTACTCTGTTTACTGGTGGATTACAGACATGCGTAAGACAAAGCACTTTACGATAAAGAAATAAAAGACTACAGAGATGCAAATTTAAAGATAGATTGTGGCAGGTGATTGCAGAACAGCTTGGAATCGGGGATGTCACAAAACAAAGGATGTACTAAATATTAGACAGTAGTGATTGAGCTCTAAGCAGCTAAATGAAAGCTTCTTGCTGTCATTCATTCATTGGCCCCGTTTGGGACTAACGTTAGCGCTGTCCATTGCACCCATATAATTCATTCAGTTTTATCTTGTACTGCGAATTTTCACAACGAATAGAATAATAAATCCCATCGGACTCAATGTGCAAGGTTTCTGTGCGTAACATTTTTTATCGGATTTAAAAAACGCATACAAAAAATACGGACTTGATGTGCAAAGACCTTGAGCCAGGGTGGTCTTGTGCAAACCCAGTACAAATAAAATAGGGACCCACTCTTAGAAACATTGCTCCATAGCGCTACTAGTGGTCAGAAACTCCAAAGGGTACCTTTAACTAAAGGAACACTGTCAGAACCTCATTGGAGCTGCAGTTGTTGAATGCTGACACAATTTTCAGTCTTTTCCACTTTTTCAAATAGTCTTAACTTATAAGGTCCACTTAGCTTTTCACTTTTACTACCTTTACCAGATCTTCTGAGCTTTTTTTTAAGTAGACCTAGATTATTTGTCTACTTTTCCCAAGGTTATGAATTTTACGCTCAAATCTCAGTCTTTTACTTTGGTTAAAATTCCAAGCTTTAAAAATGTTACCAGTTGGTAGAGACATCAACTATGACAAAAAAAAACCAAGTATCACATTTCATCTTTTCATAACGAAAGATGACAGAAGCCCTCTAGGAGATGTAATTACATTGAGCAACAGTAGCTATAGAAACAAAAACTAACTGAGAAGTAGACCAAGCTTTAGGCTTCCTATAGAGTTTGACTGAAAACATCCGCCAATCACCATCATCATGAAGTGATCATCCCTGACCACGTGGGTATATTTTGGCATTATCTTATACCCTTTTCATGATCAAAACTTGTGAAACTATGTCAGAAATAACTTGTAGCGTGGGAGTATTAACCCAGCCTTCAAAGCGGTAAATCCATAGGAACTGCATCAGTAATATAGCCGCACAGGGAATCTTTTGACATTGAAACTGTTACATTAAAGGCTGAAAAATATCAAACCAAAAAAAATCAGTATTGGCCTTCACAAAACTCATATCCGTCTAACCCCAGCTGGCGTGTGAGAGAAAAAGAGGGAGACTGCAAACCACATCTTAGCCTGCCAAAAATCACATTTCCCCTCTACAGTATAGCTGGTTTACATTAACTCTCACACATGCATGGCGGAGCCTGAGTCCACCCACTTCACATTTCATTACCAAGAAAAGCTCAAACTGTTATACCAGCTTCTACAACACAGTACAAAACTCTAATGCGATTCATCAAAACGTAAGATGAAAAAGAACTGTAAAAAGTGTTGGTTAAGTGGTGGGGAGAAGGTATAGGAGGGGAGTGAACCACTACAGATTCATCTCATGGGATTAGGAGCTGTGGAAACTGGAGAATCTGGGGTCAAACATGGCCTCTACATGTGTGATCTATTGGCCAGAGCAGTACAATACTGATGGCAGGGGAATAGCCACATATCACGTCTCTACTGCTGTACACTATGTTCATTTCTTCTGTAGCTTCACTATTCATATAGTTCCACATTTTAGTGATGTGAAAGCTTTAGGAAAGTGCTTAATTCCATGTAGAGAGCTGCAGGAATGAGTCCTAAAACCGTGACCCGTTTAAAATACGTCAGTAAATATTCCATTTGTGATTTTTGAAGCCTTTATGTGTCTTAAAAAAGGTGGTTGCTAACAAGTGGCTAAATGGGACTATACTAAAAGTCATCACGCCGACACGTCCTCCTTTACAACCTTGTTGTGTGTACTCACGCTCATGCCATCGCGGTGTCGCTTATAGCTTAATGTTAGCTTTTTACTTCTGGCGGTTGCATTCACACTTCATTCAAAAATCATAAAAGTGGTGTTCATTTGTGGAGATTATTTTATAGTTTTTGCCACAGAGTTCATTTTCTGCAGTAATCCTAAACCAAATGGAAAAATCCCATTGCTAATTTCCGGGTTGGCCTACAAAAATACATTATCCCTGCAGCACTCTATTGAACCAGGTTGAATAGGTCCAACTCAGGCTTTTTGTTGGACCCTTTCAGTTAACGGTGTATTGTTAAAGAGGCTATGTACACTATATGACCAAAAGTACATAGAAAACCAAACATTCACTCATTACTGTTTGCTGAACATCTCATTCCAAACCACTCCGAGATAACCCTGATGATGTCATCAGGTATGTCTCAGCTTGAAACTTAAAATTTTAGTCTATGTTACAAACCTGGGGCATTTTGTTTGATAAAAGTGGGTATTTACCAGGCCGGCAGAGAACAAAACACACTGTTGTGTTGCATCATGGGAATTGTAGGATCCAATGTTTTTGGACTTCGACCCATACTGGAGACTAAAAGTCGGGGTATCTTGGCCTCTGCAGCTTCAATTTTGGCCATTCATTTTTAAACCTGCCTCCCACAACTTGAAGCCCCCCTCCACTCAGGGGATGTGTTCCACTTATTGTTACTTCACTTGGATGTTTGACCTTCACTCTGCAGAGTTTGACACTAGAGGGCTGTTTTCACATTCATCTTCTGAAGGGTGATAGTTCTTCTGTCCTCACCTTAAATCTCAGAGTAAGACGAGTGCATACCAGCATGATTTTGTGACTTCACGACTACTTTCGAAGTCAGTCGTGGTCTAGTATGCAACTTTATGCAACTATATGCAACAAGTGTGATGTGGAAATTTGAAGCCTCCAGTGCCCACACACTGAAAATGGACTTTTCAGTAAAGCAGTAGACATCCTGTGTCCGACTTCACCTTGCGCTAGACCCCTGTAACCATGGCAACTGTACAATGTTGACAAAGATGGCGACAGCTGTAGCAGACAAAAATCACTGACGGAAACTAGACTTAAGGACCAGTGTGTAACAATTAGGGGAATCTATTGGCAGAAATGTTATATAATATTGATAAGAATGTTTTCATTACTGTTTAATCACCTGAAAATAAGAATCGTTGTGTTTTCATTACCTCAGAATGAGCCGTTTATATCTACATATGGAGCGAGTCCTCTTCATGGAGACGGCCGCCATGTTTCTACAGTAGCCCAGAACGGACAAACCAAACACTGGCTCTAGATAGGGCCATTCATGTTTTTGCAAGAAATTTCAGTTGGTTGAAATCTGCAACCGCACCGCTAGATGCCGCCAAATCCTACACACTGCACCTTTAAATGTCATAAGCTGTTGACTAGAACTAGACTAAGTAACTAAATCAGGTCCTATAATTAACATGCTTAATACTGGAGTGGATCTTTAATGAAAGTGCTAAATTGCCGGAGTACCCCTTTAAGAGTCCCCCTAATTGGAACTAAGAGTCCCCAAAACAGCCCAGACCATACAAGAAAACTATGTGAAAAGAGGTGTCCGTATACTTTTGGCCATATTGTGTATATATAACAGAAAAGCTCTGTCTTGTTCTGTCTTCTGTCTCCTCTCTTGTATGGATTTATTTATATACTATATTGGCATGTGTTTTAATCAGAAACACTACTGCCAAAACAGTGAGCGAAACCTCATATTTCAAAAGCCAGTTAATACTGTACTGCTATATTTCAAACTATATTAAGATGATAAAGTCTCTCCCTCACAAACCCCATATGGATCAGTTTAAACACACCCGGGTTTGGCCCACTTTCAGAATGTCACAGGACATTTATCTTTATTCCCTTCTTCCTCTCCATACCTTACAGAGAAATGGCTTTTACAGATGTGTTCTCTGTACACTCACCGTACACTCATCTACCTCTCTCTCTCTCTCTCTCTCTCTCTCTCTCTCCCTCTCTCTCTTGCACTTTACTTACATGGTTTTCTGCCCTGCGCCTCGCACTGGGCCTGTGTACACTTATAGAGCTTTCCATCTGGAAAATATATCCTTCCACTCGATGTATAGGAGCATAAAAGGAGAGGAATTTCTTCTTCTCTTTCCTCCTCCTCGCCTTCTCTTCCTCTCCTAATCAGAGAAACAGTATACAGGAGGGTAAAGTAAACCAAATTTAGAAGTCTGTACACGATGACAAATGAGGATGAAAAATGTAATATAAAGCAATGTTTAAGCATGCATTCATATTTTTCTGATAGAGTAATATACATATTATAACATAATGCTATATGTGAAAAAATAATGATAACTTTTGTTGTTATTACTAGAGCTTAAAGGAAAATACCATATTTCTATAAAGTTCTATTTTAGCTCCAATCTCTGCCAACAAATAGTGACTTCATGAAAGCTTTTTGTTGAAAACATCTCTTTCTCAGAGAAATCGATGAGTTTCGCAACATCAACATTTACCACCCACAGAAAGGTAGGATTCATCAACGGAAAATATAGAAAAGATGTTCAGTAATGAACATGCTGCTTGATTGATAGAAAGGCCAAAGCAAAAGCACCATCGCCACTTGAGCAATAAAAGACAGTAAGTAGAAGTTACTGCTTTTATTTCTTTATATGCCGTTAGTAGTCTGGGATTCACTATACAAGAATGAGCTTTTTTGACAAACTTCTCCAAGTAGCTGATGTGTTAAATATACCCATTAAAGTTCAGCCAAGCCCCTAGGACGCCGATGTCCTCGGTCGACATTAGTGTCTTTCAGAGGCTGCAGCTGGCTCGGCTTTAGTGAAGATGCTCGTCTGGCTCGTCAGGAAGGAGGCTACATAATGTTCCAAGCTAAATTTTAGCGAGGAAAAACTGGCATGGCCATTTTTAGAGGTGTCCCTTGACCTCTGACCTCAGGATAGGTGAATGAAAATGGGTTCTATGGGTACCCACGAGTCTTCCCTTTACAGACATGCCCACTTTATGATAATCACATGCAGTTTTTTGAAAGCAGTAGTATTCTAAAAAGGTGTATTTGAATATGTCTGCATACTGGAGTCCCTAAATGGTCTTGGATATACATAAATTGTAAAACTGTAAAGCTGAGACTCTTGTGGATCCAATGCAGCCAGACGCACAATAACAAACAGACAAAAGGTAAGAAAAACATTTTATTTCTCTATATAGAATCCTTTCCATAATGTTGTCAGACACGTATAATAATCCGAGTCCGTCAGCGGCAAAAAAAAACGAAGCACATTTAGTGGACAAATACCGAAGTTATCCTTTAAGACCTATGGTAACACCCTCTTACTACAGGATTAACCAAACCACCAAACTAGAAATAATCTTATATTATGTTGCCCACACAAATACTTCCACAAGAACTTTGAATTCAAGAGATTTTTTTGATGCAACAGTGATAAAAATATAAAGAGCAAAAGCTGTAACCTAAAGGCCAAAAACACAAGATGTTTCAGGAAGTGCAAAAGGACCTAATAATGACATGAAAGCACAAGATAATTGTGAGAGGAGTTGAATTTTCTTTTATTGGAAATTGTTTGCCTCGTGATGTTCTGTAGGTCACACACTGCTAGCCTTAATCTTTATCAGCTACATCCGTCCTCATACCAAACCTGAATCCTCCTGCTTCCAAACTCTTTTCTAAAAAAACAACAACACGAAACTCTGAAGAGCCTCGGTGCCAACTCTCATAAGTTTGCCAATATTCGACCCTGATCAGCGTCTAGACGAGCCGTGACACACAAACAAAACCCGAGTGCTTCTCCTGAGTGCACTGTATCAGATGTAATGACCCCGGCTGCCTCCAGTCCACTTATATAAGGAAAGATTACACAAGCAAAAAAGCACCGCAAGGAGCAGACGAATATAGCTTGGTGGATCTCCGTGTATATTTGATCAAGCGTGTGAGCTACAGTATATGTGAAAGGGAGCAGTGGAGTGTGTTTGAAAGAAAGAAGGATGTGCATGAGTCTATATGTCAGAGAGGGGTGGAGGCAGAGATGGAGGGGAAGGAGGCAGGGGGTTGCGCTCATTCTCTGCGGTTTTGGGGAGCAATTTATCATCCCGGCGCGGCTTCAACGTATAAACTGTTTGGGCTGTTGGAAAATTTACATTTTATACAACTACTTTGGCAGTATTGTTTCAGATGAGAGTCACAGCAGTCAAGTTAATGCATTGAATTAGTGTGAGAACAAAAAGGGAGCTGGGAGGAACAGGAGACAGGGCGAAGAAGAGGAGGAGGGGGTGGAGGTGTGGGAAGTGGAGGTGTGGGTTTGACTTAAACAGCAGAAGGGCTGCTGGAGCTGCTTCCACACTTCAAGGGCTTCAGTGACAGGGAAGCTGCTCTATTCAGCACCGTCAGCAGTTTTGCTTACGCGTGTGTGTGTGTGTGTGTGTGTGTGTGGTACATGTGTGCCTATCCACGGGGAATGAAAACTCCCGGTGTTGTTGTTCCATAAAGCAAGGACACTTTCATACATAGGCGCAAAGGACAAGTACATACAGTACATACTATATGGCCACATACTATCCAGTACACTGATATATATCGCTGAGCTTATCCACTGTACAGATATTGCACCTTTTATTAAAATTCAGCCACATTCACCTTTTAATGTACATGATTATTTAATTTAATATTTTATGACGAAAAAGCCCTTAAATGTAATTAATTATCATGTGACATTTTGATTGGATTCCACACAAGTATGCATGAATATGTATTACTAGTCAGTGTCACTTGATGTAATGTAATTGATTTCTCATAACATTGCCCTTTTGAAAGAGTAATTACATTACTTTATTAATTTACTGACAACAGCAAAAGTGATTACTTACACTACTTTCACTACTTGACACCCACACGTCACATAGTCTGTATTTAAAGGGGACATATAAAGCTCATTTTCAGGTTCATATTTGTATTTTTGGGGTTTCTATTAGAACTTGTTCACATGCTTTAATGTTCAAATAACACATTATTTTTCTCATACTGTCTGTCTAAATATACCTGTATTCACCCTCTGACTGAAATGCTCCGTTTTAGCACCTGTCTCTTTAGGAACCCCTCCTGAAAAAGCCCAGTCTGCTCTGATTGGCTTATGAGAAAAATATGGTGAAACTTTGCAAAGGTAGTTAACTAGCAGCCAGTCTAAAGTCAGAAGGTATTTGCTGACCATCAATTGCTAACATAGCTTCACCCCGGTGACTGATCCACCATCAAACTCCTGGTAAGACCTCCTCCTCCTATAGCTGGACGCGATGCGAACGAGCGAACATCAGATAGTTTCATTTTCTCCCAGTGAAGATGTCCTAACCTGCTTCGTGCGTCAGCGAACCGGCAAAGTGACGTGTCGCTTCTTTGAAAAAAACACTTGCCCTGGCTCTATTTATGCAAAGTTTTGCGTACCTTCAACCTATTTTCACTGGTAAAAATCGACGTCGGCAGCAACAGACAGTTAATCAATATCACTCTCTCTCTGTAATAGAGGGCGACAACGCTCGTCGTTTATCTGGACAATTTGTCGCGCTCCATTTGCCAGAGTTTTCTCAGTCGCTGTATGTTAGGCAGAGGTGTAAGACAGCAAACAAGTCAACCCTTAAATTGTCAAAGTAGCTGAGTATTACTGGGATTAGTAACTGCAATGCAAATACTGAATTTCAAAAAATAATCACTATACCGCTGCTACTATAGAGTCCTGTTGGGATATCACCAAAAAATTGCATTCTTCTTTGCATTCATTTGAAATCTTTTTACTCCGATAATGCTCAAATTTAAATAAATAAATAAAAATCCGTTGGCCCAATGCGTTCTCATCACAGCTCATCACATAGGCCTACTGATACTTTGTCAGGACCCGTTGGCGTCACTTTCTAACACACTGGGTAGTCCAGCGCATCAAACTATGACGCTCCACTACGGTCACAATAAACACGTGGTTAATGTTGTGAATTCAAACAAAAACACTTGCTTAGGTTTAGGCCACAAAACCACCGACACGTTCTCATTCCAACTCGTCACATGCGGACGCTTTGGTATCACTTTTTCATCTCAGTAAATAAACATGTGCTTAATGTTGTGAATTAAACAAAAAACTTGCTTAGGTTTAGGCAACAAAACCACTTAGTTAGGTTTAGGAAATAAAAACGTGGTTGGGCTTAAAATTACTACGTCTGTGAAGTGAAAATGAGACTTAACGTTGTGAACACGGGACACAAACGAACAACTGATTATAAAATAAAAGTGAAACTTTAGACACGGGACACGAACAGCAGTCTCCTGGATTAAAGCCCTGTGTTTGTTGGACCCATCCACCACCACTCCCACCCGCCCTGTGTGTCTCTTTTTCGCTCTTTAAACTACGTCACCACAGCACTTTCTCGGAGCATTTACTGTTGCCGCAGATGGGTTTACATTGTAGTTAATGGAACGCCCGCTGCATTTCCCACAGGCCGTATACGGTGCCTTGTGTGTTGTATCAACCTCTGATGGGTGTGACAAAGTATCGATAATTTACGCCCTGGGAAAGAGAATGGGATTGTTGGCCACATTGGTTTCACTTTGCCCCATGCTGCACAAATTCACAAAGAGACAAACAACTACCAGGAGAAACTCCCCACTGTGTAGTGTTGTCAGACCCCCACTGACTGTTACTAAACGATAGCGAAGGAACCATAAAAGAACACTTTGTATCATTCAGGAGGCTGAGTGAAAAAAAAAAACGAACGTCAAAACACACAGCGAGTCCGTAGTACGGTGGCACGGTGGCACGCAGCAGTAAAGTGCAGCCATCCCTGGCTGGCACATAGGACACCCATTCACTCTGTGACAGGGTGTCACACCACATGATTTATGATGGGTAATTATGGTTATGGAGGTGACATCATATCCTACTCGCCGGCTCCCGCATGTATCCAATCTGTGTATGTGTGTGTCTGTGCATGTGTGTGTGTTCGCATGTGTGTTCCTGACTAATTAGTTATGCTGTCTGGATCCAGCAGCGACTGTCTTTGTTTTTCTACAGAACGGAAGACAAGGCATGTCACAACAACATATCTCGCAGTTCCTCCAGACGTGCAGCAATGCACACGCGTTCACATGCGCGCTTAAACACACACAACGCGCTTGCACATATGGCTCCACAAAAGAATGCCTCTACCTCACTGTTCTTGCTCAAATTTTTTAATTCTGTGTTCATTTCAAGAACAAATTTTTTCTCATCTCACCTCGGCGATGACGAGGACGGGCCAAAAGCAGCGAGGGAACAGGAATGATCACTCACATTTCTTGACAGAGCAAACCATCAGTTTACCACGGTCTGAAATTGGCGGCAGTGAGAAGCAAACAATTAGAAATCATTACTCTGCACCTAACTGCTGCTGACAGGCATGGGCACGACAAATGAGGAAATGGAAAGATTATAACACAATTTATCCCTCCTGTCTGCTAATTCATTTGCCAGTTCTAAATAAATGCATTCATTTAAAAATGATTTGACAAACCATGCCTATACCTCTTGGATTAGAGACACGGAGGCTGCTGGAAAAAAATGTTTGTATATTTAGATGAGGCTTTGCACAGTTAAGTTAAAACCATCATCAACCTGGAGGGGATTTTTTATACGGATATTTTTCCCCGATCTTGACGGAGCACTTTTATGTTGTTTGAGGAGTTTGGAGGCTAACAAACTCTGCACAGGTCACTGACTGCAGATAATGTGCGGAGGTCACTGTGGGACACATGATTGTCTTTAATAAGGCAATTTGGATAAAGTTAAATGATGACATACAAAAAGGAAAATAGATCAGACCCACTTCCGTGAGTCACCAGAATGAGTAGCATTACTTTGTTTTGCTGTTGAGTGGACTCATTTCAGTGTTCACTCTGAAGCACGGCCATAGCCACAGGGGCCTCATTTGGGAACGGGCTTCAAAAGTCCATATTTGAACTTTAAACTGCTATTAAGGCAGCGGCAGAAAATCAAAACAGCACAAAAAGTCTCTACAGATCAGCATTTAGATGCTGTGTAAAAAAAAATACAATATATATATAAATCCCTTTGCTCCCTGAGCCTGCAAATATTTTAACAAAAGTGACCTTTAACCTTGGCTCTCACGGATGAAAACTTTTCAAACTCTCTAGCCCTCGCTACTGTTGTTTTTTTTCCAACCATGGCGGGTTACAGTAAACAATGCACCCACTGGCCTCGTTTTAAATTCACAAGGTCATAAAGAAATAGTATTCATATAGCACTGCTGGGCTGATGTCCAAAAAACGTTTTTTCCATCCCTGTATTGGCATTAAATATTATAATTACAACATAAAGCGTAAGAACCAGTCTACAGTACCTGATCTAGTCCGGTCCTGCTCTAAGAGGGCAGTACGGTTCCTGATGTAAAAGGCGACAGTTTGTGTGGCTGACTCTCTACTCTCCTGCTCCCTTCCCCTTTATGAATCACAGAAATGTTTTGCTCTTTCCCCTCCTCTGCTGCCGGAACATCAAACTGTACCTCTTGCCGTCAAGCTGCGTAATTTTGTGGACGGCACATACGCTGAATAACTCACTTGAAGTGGCGCTCTTAAAGGGATCGTTTGCATGTTTTGAAGTGGGGTTGTATGAGGTAGTTATCCATAGTAGGTGTATTACTTAGAGTAGATGATGGTCACCGCGTCCCCAGCATTGAGAAAATACATTTATCTGCCGTCCCCATCCTCAGCACTGTATTGCTTTGCATCGGTGTTGGTACTCCTGTCCATTTCTCGATGCTTGGGGCGTGCTGACTGTCAGGTAATGCACCTACTATGGATAAGTACCTCATACAACCCCACTTCTAAACACCCATACTATCCCTTTAAGGCGGGGGTTTCCAACACGTCGCTCGCGAGCGACTCGTTTGTGAGTTGCTCGCCAAAGGTTTAAAGAACATGTAACAAATTTGATGAGACAAAGTCACTTGGTAAACCTAAATTTCTATCCAATCCAATTCACAGACATCCCGCCCCCTTCTGATACAAACTGATTATTTGCCAATCAGCTGTCAATTAAACAAGTTACGCTGCTGCCAAGTTTGGTTACATCAGTGACGCCGTAACAGTAGGCGATGTTAGTAGGCTAGGAAGCACACACACACACCAGATTTGACAATGACTGCGGAAAATAGCCAGGCCAAGAAAAAGCAAAAAAAAACCAGACTATTTTCATGAGGAATGGAAAACAGAGTTTTTTTTCATGAATGTGAATGACAAGTGTGTATATGTGTCTCATTTGCGGTGTGAGCATGTCAGTCGGTAGAAGACGTAACGTCGAGCGCAACTTCACCAAAGTCCATTGCAACTTTCCACGGGACTTTTGCGGCTGGTAGCGGTCTACGAACAGAGACGGTAAAGGAGCTGAAAACAACACTCAAAAGACAACAGTCTTCGTTTACCAAACCGACAAAGAAGAAGGCCAATGCAGCAACAGAAGCTTCATTTAAAGTGGCGCACATCCTAACGAAGCACAAAAAGCCCTTCATCAATCAAGGGAGGAGAATACCACCCTGTTGTCTGATGCCGAGTGTAGTGGCTACTTGATCTTGCATTCCTGACGGATGTAACTGAGAAACTGAACCTACAGTTACAAGGTAAAGATAACAAATATATGTGATACGATCAGTGCTGTTAAGGCGTTCAAAGCAAAACTGTCATTTTACATTCAGCAAGTGAAAAACAAAAAGGTTTTTAGCACTTCCCCCTCGGTGTGAAAGATGTTGGAAAGCCATGCAGGGGCAGCTGACGTTGTGAACATACACGAGTATTGTGACCTACTGTCTGAGCTTGGGCAGAAGTTTTCAGACAGATTCAGTGACTTTGAGAAACTTGAGGCTTGTGTGACATTTATTGCCAACCCCTTCACGAAGATGGACACAGGTGAAATTTCAGGACAGATGGCTGAACTGTTCTGTGTCAATCCTGTGGAGATGGAGATGGAGGTTATAAACCTCCAAAATGATGTCCAGCTAAAATCTCAACAGCATTCACAGCATTTCTGGATCCTAGTAGAGCCAGAAAACTATAAGAACCTTTACCAAGCAGCTCTGTTTGGGTCTATATACCGTTGTGAAGCAGCTTCTTCTGACATGAATGTCATGAAATCTAAGTTCAGAACAAGACTGACAGATGAACATTTAAATGACTCCATAAGAGTGAACCTAAGTGGATACACTCCAGCATACACCTCTCTTGTTGACTCCATGCAGTGCCAGTAATCTCACTAACTGTTAAAAAGACTAAATGCATGTAATACATGCATGTGAACTACAGATGTTGAAGGGAAGTGATGTGATACAGTGATATTTGGACGGACAGAAAATAAGGACAAGTAAAATAAGTAACATTGTTTTGTTTTCTATGACATTAATCTGATGTGATTTTTTATAGTGTGAGCTTGACACATTGAAAATGTAAAGAAATGCATACAGAAAAAAAAACATGCACATGTTGCTGAATTTAAGATGTTTTGTTACAAAATGTGAGTGTTGGATATCAACATTTTCTAAATGTTCACACAAAAGAAGCTTATTCAGCTGAGAAATGTGAATAAATGTTACTAATAATATAAAATATGAGGAGCTCTCGGTCACTTTCATTTTGTCAAAGTAGCTCTCAGAGGAAAAAAAGGTTGGACACCCCTGCTTTAAGGCATCCCGAGACATAAGCAGAGTATCATTGAAAGCACACAATATCACACTTTTAACTAAAAAGTATTCTATTGTTTTGTATTGAAAGAAAGAAAGAAGCATCATAATATGCTTTTTAGGACCGTGTTGCATTTGCGTCTATTTATCAGGAGGTGGACAGCCTCTCGCCATGAGGGAGAAATAATAACTCAAAGCTGAACCCTGAAACCTGCAGGAAACACGGAGGACTGACTTGAAAGAAACTGCCCGCTCATCATCCCTCGCAGATGAACGAACGGCTCAACGGTGAACCTCGGCCTCGTCTGTAATGTTTTGATAGTCCACCATCATCCCTCAAATAGCATGAACATCTCCTAAAGCCCACTAGAGGATTTTCTTGCTGAGGACCCCGCAGGTAGCTCAGAGCTTCACAACCGATTCTTGGGTTTAGTAATCAAAAGCATCTTCACGTCCTCCGTTTCCCGTCTGCCTGTGCTCTAAGCCGCGCTGTATCTCGGCTCAGTTGGCAGCCAGCTGAAGGAAAGGACAAGAGAGATTGTCATCAAGTCTCCCATTGCTGTGCTTCATGGAGGACTTTCATCTGACAGACAGCACTGATCCACTGAGAGCAAAAACAAACCACAACACCTGAACAGTTTGCTCAGGTGTTAGTCTGTCTGCCTCCGTCTGGTATTGACAGCCTTCCAACCACCTCAGGCCCCTATGGAGCTGTAATCCTACTACTGGAGCTGTTTAGCATATCCCATTTATTAGTAGTCTGCTTTCACACATTCCTGCCTTCTGCTTAATTGCTGCCTATATCTGAGTTTATCTCCTTCAGGATGTGACTCATAGCCTCTCCTGCACCAACTCGAGTTGACAACAAGATGAATTTCTGCTAAGTAACACCTCACATGTGTCTGGGATTTTTCGGGAGTTCGGTCTTAAAGAGACAGGCGCTAAAACGGAGCATTTCAGACAGAGGGTGAATACAGGTATATTCAGACAGTATGAGAAAAATGTGTTTTATGAACATTAAAGCATGTTAGCAAATTAGGGCTGTCAACGTTAACGCGATAATAATGCGTTAACACAAATTTGTTTTAACGTCACTAATTTCTTTAAAGCATAAACACAATCGAGCTTTCAGAGGTTGTAGCGGCCTCAGTTTTAAAGCTAGAGTGAAGATACTGGTATCATTTGAAACTAAAAAAACAAAAGAATCCATTGTCCACTGTCATTGCCATTTTCAAAGCATGGAGGATATGTGAATGAAAATGGGTTCTATGGGTACCCACGAGTCTCCCCTTTACAGACATGCCCACTTTATGATAATCACTTGCAGGTTAGAGCAAGTCATAGTCAAGTCAGCACACTGACACACTGACAGCTGTTGTTGCCTGTTGAGCTTGAGTTTGTCATGTTCAGCATATTTTTTATGCTAAATGAAGTACCTGTGAGGGTTTCTGGACAATATTTGTGATTGTTTTATATTGTTAATTGATTTCCAGTAATAAATATATACATACATGTGCATAAAGCAGCATATTTGCCCACTTCCATGTTGATAAGAGTATTAAATACTTGACAAATCTCCCTTTAAGGTACATTTTAAACAGATAATAATATGTGATTAATTTATGATTAATCCTGATTGCGATCAATCGGGATTAAATATTTTAATCGGATGACAACCCTAATGTAAACATGTTCTAGTAGAAACCCAAAATACAAGTATGAACCTGAAATTGAGCATGATATGTCCCCTTTAAGATATTTGTTTAAGTTCTAGACAGGGAAATGCAGTACAGTTGTTCCTCCATTCAACTCATGGTTTTCTGCAGTATAATGAAAGAAACAGATGCATACATCTGTGGCCAATACAGTAAATCAAACTAGCCGTAGATGAGGTAAAAACTGTAATCAAACATATGGTCACAGCATGATGATGCACACAATGTAATGTCCAGAGAGAAACTCACATTGTCAGTAACGCAGGAAGGAAGCACAAGTTTCACAAGCAGCTAGTTTACAAGCTAATTTTGAACCAACAAAAAGCCACATCCTCATCAGAGATTGCATTTCAGCCAATTTGTTCCACCCTTTTTTGCTCTCTACACAGACTGTTTACCTGCATTCAACCAAAGCCTGCTCGAACGTGATTGGTCAATACTACTCGGACTACAAAAGGAAACCAGAACGCTTCCAATGCCAAAATGTTGTCCCGTTGCCAACAGATTCGACATATGAATGCTGAATCTGGTCATAGATACAGAGCTAGAACCTATTTACTAACTTCAAAGCTTATCTATCTCTATGATATATGATGTTAATAGTCAATAAGGACAATAAACAACAATAACATATTGTGGTTACATCTTACAGGCCATCTTATGATTCAAGTACAGTGGATTATGGCATGTGGTTAAACCAACACTTTTCTAACATGCAGAAATGAGGCTTTATATTATATACTTTACAAAATACTATCCAGATATTGTTTATGGTGTGTGCTTAACCAATACTTACAGATACTTTCAAAGAAGGGAAGGACTGCAGCAGATGGTTATTGAGACCATTCAGCAAACATGTGGCTGTATACTGAAAATAAAATGTCCGACTTCCTGTTCTGGGTCAAAGTGCATGTCAAATTAGAAGAAACTTAAAGGGCCCTGGAGAGGGCAAAACCTGAAGGCAGAACAAATTGTCTCTGAGCCCTCTAGGGGCAGTGATGCCCAACATCACAGAGGGAATCCACAACAGGAGAGCTCAACATTGTTAAAGTCTCAACAATACTCACAGGAGAGAATTTCATAATAAAATTACTTTTAACTTTATAATATAACCTCTTGATTTGTCTGAACCCAGCTGCTGAAGCTTCATATTTGGTTTGGGATTTTGATGGCCAATATGGACAGGAGGAATCATTATTTTTTTTTTTAAATATACGTATCAGAATCAGATATATTTGCAAAGTACATACATACAAGAAATTTGACTCTGGTTTTACGCATCTCTCAATGTACTTACACAGAATAGAAATAACAGCTAGGAACAAGGACAGCAAAGCTGGAAAATAAAGGTGAGGAATAGGCAGGACTGACAAATAAGTGTACATAAAAATATATTAAAGCACCAATGACCAACAATAAAATAAGAATAAATTACTATAATAAAATAAAATAAAATGTCTATGTCAACGTATTCTCATACAATGGTTCGTATGATATTTTATACAAAGTCATTGCCCATTTTTCATGTTTTCATATGAATGTCCAGCGTCAATCTCCGCTCCGGTCTTTTCAAAATTAACTTCAGACTTCACAGGAAACAACTTAATTAGGTCTAGGCAACAAAACCACTTAGATAAGTTTAGGAAAGATCTTGTTAAAGTGGCAGTAGGCAGTATATTTTTGGCATCTTTGGGCAAACATTCCATAATAACCTTTCATCATATTGTAATTCAAGTGTTCTGAGAGAAATCTAGACTTCTGCACCTCCTCATGGCTCTGTTTTCAGGCTTTAGAAAATCTAGCCTGTGACAGAAGACTTTGACCAATCACAGGTCATTTCATTGAGAGAGCGTTCCTATTGGCTGTGCTCCGGTCATGTGACCAGAACTTGGCGTTCCTTTCACCAGATTTCACAATGGCGGCGGCGTCACAAACTTTCTCATTTTACAGCTAAACCGTGCACTACAAGATGATTCTGAAAACATTTGAGGTGAGAAATAGGCGTTAACGTAACATAATATTGATTCATATTTGATCAGCGCGGCCTATTTTTACCGTTTGGTCGGAGGTCGCGAGTGACTGACAGCCAGCTCTCATGGACGGCAGCTGGACAGATCAGCTCTGACTGGTTGTTTTCCTCCGGTAAGTGAAATATTGCCGTTAGGAGCTCCGGAGGACACTTTTCATTCACGTTTCATGTACTACTGTCACGATATAGCGACCGTTTCATAAAAATAACTTTTTTTAATTATATTTGCTCCAATCTCGCCTACTTCAGCTTTAAGTAACGCCACACCAGAAGTGGTGTAACTTAAACACGGAAGTTACATGACAAAAATGGCTTAGTTAGGTTCAGGAAAAGATCGTACTTTGGGTTAACGTCCGGTGTTTTTTGACCTACCCATCCACCCTCTCCTTATTCGGCGTTCGCTGCTCTTTATACTTCCTCGTTCACAATTACGCAGATTACATACAAATTGATTTCATGGGATATAAACAAATTACAGTGCATTTATTTGTCATAGGTATAGCTACGAACAGTGTATGAGAACAGCCTGTCTATATATACAAGTGTTCTGGAAGTTGTAAACAAATACAAATAAATAAATATATATTGATATGGACATGTGTGTATTGTAAAGCTGTCAGCTAGACTTGGAAAGTATTAACTTATCCTTTAGGAAAAGAAAACCATTTAAAAAACCCAACTGGATTATCTAAATTATCCCAAAGCTGTAAACAGGGCTGTTTTTCTGAGCTTGCGAAGTTGACAGGTTGGAGATATGTGGTTTTCACAGGGCGGCGACGCACTGTTGTTCAGATTCAGACAGCCACATGTCACCTCAAATACACAAGGAGTCACCTGCTGCTTCTTTTCACCTGCAGGCGAAGAGCTTAACCAGGTCACGCCAGCCATATGACAATGACGTGATCCCTCACTGGCTTCCCACCCACAAACACAAACTGCCAACTGTGTTCCATAGGAGGCACAGCCAAGCAGGCTCTACCACTGTCAGGGAATGAACGCACATGCCTTTGTGTTTATTTTTCCCCACCTGTATGCGCATGTGGCTGTATTGTGTCGACATTTCTGATGCAAGAATGTATTTTTAATTCAACTAAAATCTGCTTAACAAAGTCTTTATTAGTTTTTATTTGATCATTCCTTTTGCTGCCCTCCATGTCGGCGCTGCTTCAGACAAGCTGAGCTGCTGAAATTATGACAACTGTCCAAGGAGATGATGTAATTTAGGTTGTGTCACAGTAACAATGACACATTCCAATTTCAGCATTTAAATTCAAGCTGCATGTAGGTCGCCTGTCTCGGGATGCGGTCTTCTCATCTCATATCCATATGATGAAAAAGTACCACGTCTGTGTCACGTCTGTGGCGATAAACACATACAGGACTCAACTGCTGTGTCAAGTGTTACCTTACACAACATTGTGTTCTATTCCGTACAAACCAGACTGCACACTCTGCCACGTAAGCCTTCAGAAATTATGATCTAAGCCTCAGTGTTCTCAGAACTTGTCCCTATCTTTTCAAGCATACTACAGTACAACACCTACCACTATGACTCAGAATTTCTCTGCCATGCTTTCAGCACAGTGCTTAACAATGAGTTCTCTATGTGCTGTACACAGTGTGCCACGATGTCTGACTGCACACTGAGGCCCGAGCCTGGATGTAGGTGGAGTGATACTGTCTCTTGTGTGTCCTCACGAGCATGTATTGTGAGGACACGCTGCTATTTTGCCACCGTCTATGCTCACGACTTCTCTTCACCTAGATAAACTGTTATGAGCTTAATGGACTCACAAAACAAAAGTGATTCAGACCCTGATGCAGTAAGGGACTGTATGAAAATTATTAGTAGGGGAGATGAGGTGAGAGAAGGAGGTTCATTCATTTTTTTCTTTCTGCTGAAGCGAAGGTGGCCTGAATTGTTTTTGGAGCTCGGGAGGCAATTTTCTTTTGTTTTCTCACCCATGATTTACATTTCATTTCAGGGTTCCCTTCATAAAAATACGTAGACAAACACAGAATACACTGGACCTCTACGGATGTAAGTGATTCACAAAGAGGAGAGAAGTTTAATATGTATTTACACTACTTAAGGAGCAGCGGAAGTCAGACGGCGGCTGGCAGTAACGCGATTTTACACTCTGCGGCTCACGTTACCGCATTTCACAAGCGCGTCGAAGAAGTACGGTGTCCTTCAGGTAACGTAAAAACGTTAAAGATTCTCTCTAGAGCCAGTGTTTGGTTTGTCCATTCTGGGCTACTGTAGAAACATGGCGGAGCAACATGGCGGACTCTGTGAAGAGGACCCTCAGCCTATGTAGATATGAAGGCCTCATTCTAAGCTAACAAAAACACAACGATTCATAGTTTCAGGTGATTATACACTTATAAAAACATAGTTAAGAATAAGATATTACATTTCTGGTAATAGATCCACACTGTTCCTTAAAGATATTGTGGTTAAAATTGGGATTACACACCCTGGAATTCTTTGTGCTTTGCCTCTTTTAGTTATGAATGATGAAATCAGTTGAACAAATTCAATAGTTTGATTACTTTTTATATATTTGGGGGAGGGTATTGACATGTTCTTTAAGCGGGAGGGTCCAAAGAAAATATCATTAACTCTGTAGAGGGTTTGGCCTTCTTTAAAATGCAAAACACAACTTTCACCCCCCCTCCCCTTCCAAATAATTTGTGTACAGTCCCTAAATCAACACAACCATCAATAACTAAGCATCTGGGGCTTCAAGCAGAAAAAAAACTCTGCTCTGTCATATGTTTACAACTGTTGCAATTCATGTCAGTCCACAGTTTATCTACTGATAGAGGTTTAATGGAGGGCACTAGCCGGGAGCTCCGGGGCAAACATGTCCTATAGTATGCCCCCCTACCCTGCCAGACATTTAACATTTAACCCTGTCCTGGAACTGTGCACTATATTGTATTGTGATGTAATGTGCATCAGATTAGGTTAGACAAACAAACTGTAATCATTGCTCCATGCACAACTGTTTTAACATGCTTCCAGACCAGACGCTGTCCAGCCTTTTGGTGTGCTGAAACTGGGCATGTGAGGAACTCCAAACAGCATTTAATGGTCACAATAATGAACTTGACAAAACTTTTTAAAGCAGAAGTTACCTTTAAAGTCCAGATTTAGCATCAGACATCCTCGGATCTCCTACAAAAACTACCTTTACAGCACTTTTTATTGGCTACAACAATAAAAAGCTCCTTTGAGAGGAAATGTTTCTTTACTGACTTCGAAGCCAGAGAAGCTCTTTATCTTTAAGATGACTATAAAAAGAAACTTTGGGGAATATAAAGCAACACATGGACATATTTCGTCAAAATAAAAGCATTATAGCACGTTATTAATAGTAGAGAGGTGCTTACAGCCTACCTGACAAAGTCCTGCTTTCTTCCAACTCTTGCTTGATTCCACTTCTCCGACTTTTACGCATCAACATCCCGAGTCCAACTCCCTTTCCTTTGTCTCTCCACTCATACATACCCGCTGACACATAACTCCGGATAAAAGTTTAGTCTCACTCAGCAAACTTTTTCTTTTTCTATCTCTACACTTCTTCTTGTCTGATGAATTATAAGTCGACCCTCCGAGCTGCTGCAAAAGACGGCAGACAGGAGCGCAACTGGCTGCAAATCAATGAAACAACAAGTTGGGCTGCGTGCCATGACAGCGGTATTTGTGTATTTCTTTTGTCTGTGCATGCCTTATGACTCCGTGTCCCGCCTTCAACTCCACCGGCAGCAGCCAGCGTGCGTAAAGATCACTGTGAAGCTCCTGTTTTATTCCTGTAGGGACTGTGGAGCGCGTCTGTGATGTTCAAAGGCGCGTTTATATGGGGCTTAATGGTGTTTCTATTTCCTCTACTATCAATATCACATCTTATATTATTCCTATAATGTTCCCATTGGGACTTGTGAGCAGAAGTGATCTCTTTTACCACTTTATGGTATGTTTATCTTATCATGGCATAGTATTCCTAGGGACTTCCATGTGTAGTAACAGTAGAAATAAAACCTTTTTCCTGCTCTCAGGTATAGTGGAAATAGACTAGAATATTATACAGTAATGGTACAACAGACATGTAGTGTAACATCCAGAGGAGGCATAATAGGAATATATGGTTTCACACACACAGTGGTGGAGTATTACCTTAAATAAAATGCAACAATCTAGAAATACTCCTTTACAAGTAAAAAAGTCCTGCATTTAAAATCCTCTTTAGGTAAAAGAACAGATAAGCAATATGTACTTATCAAAAGTAAATGTACTCATTCTGCAGAAAAGTTGGTCCTCTGACTGATATATATGATATTATTGAATTATCACAGGTGCAGATGAGTTGTTGCTAATTTTAAGCACTTTATATACACTTAAGTAGTCTGGTGACTCCCAGACGGAGGGGTCGGGCCCCTCCAAAGGTTCACAACAAGGTAAATATGGAGGGTCATGAGATGAAACAACTACAAACTCAGACCTCCCATGTGTCAAACAGCTCAGCTACAGTTTTGTTTTGTTTACTGAGGTTCAGTGATAAATGGACCCTGTGCCATCTCATGTTTTAAAGAAGAATTTAAGAAAGCCATAAAGATTTGTTTTTATCTTCCCAATGTTTTTCCTTATGGATTATCTCTGTAAATTGTTTTTATTGATGATATAACAATGAGAATCTAAATTCTATTTCAGCACTTTGTCTACTTGCATATATGGATGCCTCAAGCCCCTCTGAGTTTTTTTTTTGCACCTCTCCATCACATTTGTTGTTGTTCATGTAATATCAACTTGTACCTTTTGTATATGTGTAAACAAATCAAATCTAAATCTAAATTAATGAAAACAAAGGGGGGGGGGTTCTCTCATCTTTGATTTTTTGTGAACTATTGGGATGATTTAACCTCGTTGGGTCTCAAACAGTTATTTAAATGAAACCATGTGAGACGTTTAGTGGAGAAATGTCTCTTTTGGTGGAACAACTCTAAACATCTTTAAAAAAAATGCATTGTATTTTATAAACTCATATGTTTTTAATGTAAAATCTTAATCCAAAAAGTAACTATATAGTTGCCATTTAAATGTTGTGGGGGGAAAAGTACAATATTCCCCTCTGAAATGAAGTAGGAAATGGAAATACTCAAGTAAAGTACCTCAAAAGTGTACTTAAGTGCAGTATTTGAGTGAATACTTATTCATTGCTGGTGAGGAAAAACACACCATCAGTGTAATACATATTGTGGTATAGATATATATAAAAAGGAACAAAGACTTTAAAAGAAGATTCAAGTTGGAGTTTTGAATTTCTGTAAAGCAAATTTCATGTCAAACCTCAAACAACCCTATGTCAGTTTTTAATAGGTCAATTCTGGTACAAAGTTAAACAAAAAATGAAAATGTGAACTTTTGCTCTGAATTGCAGCCCACTGATATAACTGTACTTTTATTTTCCTGTATCTTAAGCAGACATGTTGATCTTCATCACACTCACACAGGTTAACACAGGAAACAAAATAAGCTGTTGGGATCAACCATCGAGGTCAACTGTACACCTCCAGTATACCTCTCATGCATGCATCTGCTCACACTCATGTGAGGAGAGCATCAACATCTTTTTTATCTCCCCAGAATCCATCAGACTCTGTGGGGTGATTGGACTCTTTCTTTTTTTTTTTTCTAAATCAGGGACACCTCAAACACTATTTCCTGTGTGATGTCAAGCTTATTGCAGACATCTAGGGGGCCGGCCGTCTCGTCTTTGGGACGGTGTGTGTAATGACCATGCCTTATCTTTCTCATTACCCAGCCAGACATGTCAGAGGAAAGCTGGAGACGACCCTGCTCTCCTGACAGAGAGAGAGATGGAAATAATTACCAATGTCTCTTGTGGAATAGGGCGTAAATTGATACACACTAAATACTGTACCTTAGGGGTCTCTCTCTTTCTCTTTCTGTCTCTCTTTCTCGTCAGATGCACTAGACAAATGAATGCATCCAGAAGGAATTAATTGGATTTGGGAGCAGTCTCCTGCACGATCCACCAGGACAGACAAACACCCCCTCTGCACCTTCTCCTCCCTCCCTCCCATTGGCACCCAGACGCCTCCTCCTCCTCCTCCTTTATTCCAGTCATGCCTTGCAGAAATGTCTGACGCCCCCCCACCCTACCCTACCCCACCCCACCCTACCCCACCCCACCCCGATGGATCAGTCTGTGTCCCTTTTACCTCACACACACACACACAGAGCGGATTGCAGCCTCTCTCTCTTGGATACAGTGTTTCCATGGCAGCCACGTTTTGTGCACGTGTAGAATCAGACGGAGTAAGAGAAGGGAGAAAGAGACCACTCCTATCGATTCACTGGCTGGCTATTGATTCACAGTCTGCAGCTGCACACTTTACCCACAGCAGCCAAACACATATTCATGTGCACGCATGCACCAGAGTGTAAACATCCGACATCAGATTGGATCTTTTGAATACGGCTGAAGCTGTGGAATGTGATAATGAAGGCTCACCTTTTTTCTTGAGCATGCTGGGGGGCGTCAATATGTGTGACTGCTCCAGTTATCTCCTCATTTTTCACACTGAGCTACATAAAACCGTGGGATGCTGAGCTCTTTGAAAAAGGGTTGTAATGTTATAATCAAAAAACCACAAGGAATAAACACTTTGTACTTTTCAGTTCCAGCTGATTTTATTTCCTTCTTGGAAGAAAAGAAAAACAAATAAAAAAAAAACGACAATCTGTACAGAGGTCTGAGAGGCAGTGATTGACCCAAACATTGGCTGGTTTTGAGCTATAAACATCAAATGATATTGGCATGATTGGACAAAACATGATCATACACAGCATATTGCACAAATGAAAAAAGAAAAGAGAGAGAGGACGATAGAAAAAAAAGAAAAGAAGATGTCTCGAAAGGTAAAAAGAAAAAAGAAACTCCTGGACCACAATCATCTTCAACATAAGGATGTCCAAAGATGGCTGTCCTAGTGCCTGTCGTTGATCATCATCATACATAAAACACACAATCTTTGCTTATAGTACAGTCAGTTTACATAAATATCTTCATGTTATTATTCTTTTAAAAATCTTAAACACAACAGCTATAGCTACATATACCTGAATCTGAAATACAAATGCTATTTGCCATGCCATAATATAGGAAAACAATTAGCCTGCTATACTTAGCCAACAGGTACAGAAAGGTTAAATACTATTTTTTTGATGCAACTTGCGCAATAACAGATGAAGCACTTCATACATCTCCCTCTCCTCCAAAGTCTAGGCAAAGTGGAATGAGTGTGAAATTCCATCCAGTGGTTCAAATAAAACTTATCTTGATAAAAAGCACACAGAGGTATTAGCTCTATCCAAACAGTGACTCTCTCCATGGGATCTTCCACTCATATACTTTTAGGTCTATGTGTACTGGAAAACAGTCACCACTCAGGCTGGGAGCCTCAGTGGCGCTTTGTTTACTTGGCTGGTGAAACTGGAGTCACTGTGCCATTAAGAAGCATGTGGGTAAATACTGTAAACACTGTGTGAGGTCAGATTGTGCCAAACAAACCCCCCATCTGAACACCAATGTAGACCCAAAACAACAATGTTGTAGGCTACCCCACTTGCTGGAAAAAACCCACCTTTCTATAGATTTTGTACAAAAATACAAGTAGAAAATCATGACACACTCAAAATCTCCTTAAAAGTGAGAGAAGTCAGACATGTTTTTTTTTTTTTAAATAAGATACACTTCTAGCCCTTCCGCGCTGGATACAGACAGGTGTATGTGCACGAACACAAACGAGACCTGTACGAGAACAATACTTCTATGTATAAAAAAGTTTGGCCGGTATAAATACATCAATATAAAAAAAACTTGTCATCTTGACACAGAGGAACTACAAAGTTGAAGCACTAGGCAGAAAGGATGCGCGTTGGAGGGGGAAACATTGGTCCTGAATTGTGCACTGAGTGTTTAAAAAGGTTCAGAAAAAAAGGGTTTTCTGAAAGTTTGGAGTCAGTCTTTGTTTTTTTAAAGTCCTGCCGTTGAAAGAGAAAGCTGGTGATAGTGAATTGTGTCCTATATGGTCACAGAAATTGCGTAAATTACGCAGCAATGAACATTTTTTACGCATTTTTTAACAACAACAACAACTCCTTTATCTCGGAAGGAAGGGCATGCGTGTTGATATTAAAACTATACTGGAAAAAAACACCTGAATAGCAACTTGATGGTCTTGAATGTGAATTGGCTATTTATCTTTAACAAACATGACGAGCTTTGTCCAGTAAAATGTCCCTTTTTAAATGTCCCCCGAAATAACATTAAAGATTCAAAGTTCAATCTCATGTCCTCCTCCTCCTCATCATCATCATCATCATCCTCTCGCGGGATTTTGTTTGAAGTCCGCGTTGTTTCACTTGCTCACTTTGCTTTACATTCACTCCTCAAATGCAAACTAAGCATTTTTTTTTTTCCACCGTCTTGCGCGCTCCCCGTCAGGCGCACGCGGAGCCAGCTGTTTCAAGTGTGTGAGCGGCGCGCGTGTACCTGCGCGGGGCTTTTAACGCGCGCGCGCAGGTTAACCTTTTCTTTCCTTGTTTTCACTCTCCCTTATTTAGTGGAAAGAATGGCGGGAACATTCTGGCCTGGAGGTCTCTTGAACAGTTTCAAAACGCTCCTCTCCACCGTGCTCCTTGTTCTTCTTATCAGTAGGTGAACACCAGGTTGGAGATGGTGGACTCCAGCCAGTCTCCTGAGATCATCTCGCTGACTTCGGGCGTGCAGTAGTCGGGGAAGTCGAAGTGAGACCCGGCCCCGCACTCTCCGAAGCTCCAGTCCAAGTCCCGGTCCAGCTCCTCCGCGTCGGAGAAGCCGCCCATTCCTCCCAGGGACATGCTCTCAAACCCGGGGCTCGGGTTCAGCTCCACTCGCTCGTCTTCAAACTCCTCGTCCGACGAGGAAGAAGAAGAGGAGGAGGAGGAGGAGGAGGAGACGGAGGAGGAAGAGTGAGAGGCTGACGGTGTCGGAGAGGAGGCTCGAGCGTACCTGTGCGAGGAGGAGGAGGACTCGCGAGACTCGCTGGTGGCCGCGTGCAAGCTCTGCTGCTCCTCGTAGAGACTCAGCGGGTCGCTGGACTCCGCCGAGCTGCTCAGAGTGGGACTAGCCGGGACTCCCACGGAGGGAGGCCCGCTCTCCAGGCTGCCAGCACCGCCGAACATGTGTCCGCGCCGGAGAGGCTGCTTCTCCGGTATCTGCCTCGCTCCAGACCTGGACTTGAAGAGCGCCTGGTGGTCACCTGGAGACGCCGCGTAGTCCTGCAGCCCCGCAGCGCTCTTCATCTTGTGCGTCCTGCTGCCTCCTTTAGACGCGGCGCTCCTCTTCACTTTGCCGCTCTTCTCTCCTGCGCTCTTCTCCGCCGTCTGCTTACTCGCTCCACCACCACCACCACCGCCACCACCACCGCCACCGGACTTCACCTTCTTCCTCGGCCGGTACTTGTAGTCTGGATAGTCGGCCATGTGTTTGAGCCGCAGCCGCTCCGCCTCCCGGATGAACGGGATCTTGTCAGTGTCTTTGAGCAGCTTCCAGCGTTTCCCCAGCCGCTTGGAGATCTCCGCGTTGTGCATGTCCGGCGACTGCTCCATGATCTTTCTCCTCTCGATCTGCGACCACACCATGAATGCGTTCATGGGTCTCTTGATGTGGCCCGTGGGAGTTTTGCACCACGCCAAGTCGCTCCTGGAGGAGGAGGAGGAGGAGGAAGAGGAGGAAGGTGACTCCGGAGTTGGAGACACATCAATCTCCAGGTCCATTTCTCCCGTGTCCGTGGAGTCCCCGCCGGGAGAGTGAGCGTGGGCGCTCTCTGTCTGGCTCATGTGCTGCACCATACTGTCCTGTAAAACACACTCAGTGCTTTTGACAACAAAAGTTCACAAAAAAAAAATATTCCTCACTTTGATTTTGAAAACCAGGGTTTAAAAAAAAAAAAAGTTCATCCAAGTCTTTTTTCAGTTCAGTTCCGTTTTTCTTTGGAGACTAAACTGTTACAAAAAAAAAAAACATAAATCCCCGAAACTCAGCATCAACTTTCAACTGCCTGTACGGCTGAAAACTTGCCCTGCTGCAAACCTCAGAACGCGCCGCTGTGCGCAACAGCAGTGCGAGTCCCTTAAGCGAACCTGGCTGTCTGCAGCGCAGCTTGTCTGTGCGGCGGCTGATGAGGAACCATGTGGCTGAATGGAGCTGCTGCTGCTGCGCTTTCTCATAGTCTCCCTGTTTCCTGAGCAGCTCTGTAATATTAACTGTAAACACAACAACGAGAACCTCGCCGCTTTATACCCTCCATCGCGAGATATAGGAGCCAATCGGCGTCTGTCTCCATCCCGATTTTGCAGCTGAGCCACGCCCCCTGGCCTCCCATTGGTGGAATAAAAAAAAACGGGTAATAATAATAATAATGTGCAATGAGGATCGGTGTGTCTGACCTCATTCCTGTCAGACTCCACTGAAGGAAAGACGAACTTGGTGTGTGTGTGTGTGTATTAAAGGAACACTGTGTCCTTTCCCCCTGCTTGCAAGGATATACTTAGAAACTTCATTACTTTCATGTGTATGAGTATTGACTAAATTTAGGTTATGAGTAACAGAGGTGTGTGTGTGTGTGTGTGGGGGGGACAAGGAAATGCTGAGAAAACACAAAAGCAGCCCACAACATGTTGTGTTAGTCAGCCCTGCAGTGTGGTGTGGTGAGAGTTAAAAAACCCCAAACAACCAACCTGCTATTTACAAAATCATTACATCACAGCAGGAAGTATAAACAGATGCAAAAGGGAGGTTTTTCTTTACACTCAATAATTAGGAATATTATGAACCACACAGAAAATAACACCCCTCGCTCCAGCAGCAGCAGCAGCAGCAGCAGCGGCGGCTTCCTGCTCCGCTCTACCCAACAATGCACATTCCTCCTCCTCCTCCTCTCACAGCTCCCATTATGTTAACATGTCCGTGTCATGTAGGATCACATTACAGCCTGTGTCGCTAGATGTCAGGCTAGAGCCAAAGGGAGCTGATGAGGCGTGCGTGTGTATACGTGCGTGTGTGTGTGTGTGTGTGTGTTAACATGCACAAGCGGATTTATCACCGTCCTGTAATCGGCTGCTTTGAGCCAACGCCGTCGTTAAATCATGCAGGTGATGTCATCAGCTGAAGGCTCCCCCCTTGATCCTGCAACTGACTGACTTGACTGACTGGCTGAAGTGTTGTGGTGGTAAATAAAAGTGAACTCCTTCAGTTAATGTTCACCGATAAGAATACACACCCAGAAATATCCTTGTCTGATTAGATTTCCATGTACTCTTAACATCAGTTATGCACTTATGGTGTCTATTCTTAATTTATGACCCGATCTATGTCGGGATTAAAAAAAGGCATAAACTCTTTAAAATTTCACAACCTAACCTCTCTAACCCCCCCCACCATCGGTGCTTACATAAATCAAACACATAAATAATAATGAGCTCCTTCATCAGTCTATATCTTTAGCCGCTCCAATTACAAGTGTGCACCTGCCACTGGATTAGTTTGCTATCTCTGTCTCAGCACACACACACACACACACACACACACAGGGGTTTGTTTGAACAGGTGTAGCAGGTATATATACCTGTAATCTTATCTGATGTGTGAGAAGCAGCTGTCAGGTAGCTTTCCACTCTGTCACCGGCAGATGTACGCGGCTCTGGCAGCGCTGGGACGCCGAGCCCCATCACGCCGGCCTATCGCTCTGTCATCTTCAGAGCTGCCGGAGCCATGTGTTTACCCCAAATACACCGGCGCTCTGTTGACGCCTAAAGGGATGGTGTCATTATGAGAGAGTGCTGTGGGAGACTGGGGCTCTTCTTCAAAGTGTGTGTGTGTGTGTGAGTGTGTGCAAGCTGGAGTTAAGACTGGTGCGGGTTGTATGAGGATGATGTGCTGATGTTGATATTTCTGGGTTATTTTCATGAATAAAACCCCCTAAAATAGAACAAAAATAGATTCTCCTTTGTTTATGCCAGAATTGTATTGTGGAAAACCTGACATTGGGACACTAAAACACTCCATTAAAAGCTGAAATTATTTTAATAATCACATTAAAAACACATTTGGTAGTAACCTCTGTTATTTCAGCGCCGGCTGACGCCGTGTTTAATATGCGATTTTTTAATAAAACATCAACATTAACCCGACGTGTCAGGCTAACCCTGGAGCAGACTGCAGGGTGAATGAGTGTATACAGCATGTGACTGTGTGTAAGTTTCGCAGGGAGTTGGATTTATTATAAAGAACCGAAACCACAGTCGTCACAGTGCGTCATAAAAGCGAGGGGTGACATTAAGAATCCGATAACAGGCAGCGTAGAGATGGAAATGGGAGACGCGAGGAGCGTGTGCTGAAGTGTGTGTGAGCGCGTGTTACTCTGCGTGCAGTCCAACAGAGGTACTCATTACCATGCGCTCGCCTTTTTCAACCGCCGAGGAATGACGTGCCACTTTGACCTGCCTTGCTCGTCATCCGGGGGGTCACACACAATGAGGCCTTTGTGTGTGTGTGTGTGTGTGTGTGTGTACATGTGTGTGTGTGTCCAGTCCTAACTGAACTGGAGCTTTTCCAGGGATTGAAAGTTTGAAAACCAGTGGGAAGTCCCCTCCACTCTGCAGTTAAACAGAAAAACTGAAGACTAAGCACTCATTTGCATACACACACACACATACTCATACTCTTTCTCCCTCAGTGTGACTCATCTACAGGCAGTTTGTGCTCACTGTGTTTTGTGTGAATGTGGCAGACAGTGCAGGTGGCCATCTCACCATATCACCCACCTACTGCTGTCACTCCTTACACAACAAACAAAGACGGTTATTTCTAAGTTGCCACGGCACCTCGTACTACCTTGGATCCTTCTGTGTTTGTTCCTCAACTTTGACAATCGGGGCTAAAAAAACAGGTAAACAGAGATAAGTGGACGCAATAACAGGAACATCTTACAATATACTGCAATGTAATTTGTAGTCTATTGGATTGCATTATATTGTACAGGTGCACTTCCTGAATACCATCGCTGGATGACCGCAACTTTTTCTTCTACTTCCTTCTTTACGTTTGACAATCAAGCTTCTATCTCGCGGAGACAGAAAAAGTAGTTAGGAGAAGCAGTTCTTTCGTTTTAAGTCTTTCCATCCTCATTTTCTTCCTTCCTTCCTTGCTTGATCCTGATGTCCTTCCTTCACATTTTGAAATCCTGGAGACACACAGAAACAGAGGAAGCGGAGGACAGAGGAAGAGCGAGTGAGCGTCACGTGCACGATGCAAAGACAAAAAAAAGAGAGCGTCCTTGACGGTGCAACATGAACAAACCAGAGGCGAAATAAAGAGTGACTGCAAAGCAGGAGGGAAAAAAAGGAAGCAGCAAATGTGTGATTTGGGAGTCCTCGCTTACCCCCTCCATCGCCGCTGTAATCCAGAGGATTCGGTCAAGGTGGAGGGAAAAAAAAGTGATGGGAGTCAGATGAAAGGAAATGAATGAATGAGTGCAAGACGGAGGCGTGGTTAGGCCGGCGACGCCACGCCCCGGGAACTCCAAACATCCCTCGCACCGGATAGTGATGACGAGGCAGGTCAGATGATTGCTGTGTCACGGCGATGCAGACAAACCCGCACGAACAACACACTTACACACACACACACACACACACAAATGCATAAACACTCACGGCGAGACAGAGCCAGCTAAGTAGCAGTGTACCGCTGCAGGACCCAGACGTGCTGCAGAGTCAAATCGAGAGCGCAGACACACACTCGCTCACACACACCACCAAACTCGCTCACACACACACACTCAGCCACTCTCACAGCTGCACTCTACTACTCTCAGACTCTCTGATACAACGATCGCTTTTTTGGGGGCATTGTCTGAAAGCCAGAGGAGTGGGAAGGAGCGAAGAATGAGAGCAGAGGAGAAGGAAGGGGGGAGGAAGGAGAGCAGAATCAGGAGATGGAGAAGTCGTCAACAGGGCTTTTCGCTCTTTTGCAAAAGTCGTCATCCTTGCACTCGTTGGTTTCCATCAAAAGGGCATTCGACGTACAACGAGTGGAAGAAGGACACTTTCGATATTCAGCAAATTCGGGAGAGGATGTCTCTCGGACTTGGATCCGTTTGCGGCAACCCTGGAATGGATGTACTGCAAAAGAAGACAGAAAAGAGTTTTTTCTTGCTGTTTCTTTTTTGGGAGTGAAGTCGCATCAGAGTTTGGAGTTTGCCGGGTCGCTGTGGTTTTTTGCGGAGACGGCTGCAACCACGAAAGAATCGAGTCTGGGAAAGAGACAGAAAGCATCATGACAAAGTTAGGTAGCGAGTGGAGAAAGATGCACACAGAGTATGGAGAGAGTGTGTGCAGGAAGGACAACGCCGAGGCAACATTGCATGAAAATTCCCCCCCCAAAAAAGCCTCTCTGTAGTGCTGCACATCACCGAGGAGAGACAGACAACTGCAGCGCCTATCTCCCCTCCATCTCCTGCATCTTTACCTTTCGCTCTCCCCATCCACATGCACATCTACATCTAGACATGCAAACAACATACGCTGACTAAGCTTTCGATGGTACACAGACACCTCACATCACCCCGCACCCCCTTCCTCCTCCCCCTCCTCCTCCCCCTCCTCCTCCTCTCTCTGTTGCAGGCACATCCTCCTCCAGGCGGGTCAGGTCAGGCAAGCTGGTTGTGTCCTCACGTAGCCCATGGAGCGGTGTCCTCAGCTCGGGCACGGCGGCAGCCGCTGCAGCCGCTCTGCAGCCGCTGCAGGGGTCGATGAGGACCAGGCGTGGAGCTCTGAGGCTCTCTGCAGCTCCAGACAGGCTCCAGACGCACTGACCTACATCAGTCTCAGTCAGACTGGGAGAGAGATGGAGAGAGAGTGGGATGCGGCGGGGGTGGGGGGTGCAGAGAGAGAGAGAGAGAGAGAGAGGGAAAGCGAGAGAGGATGGGCGAGAATGATTGAGAGACTGGTAAGCAGGAAAAGAGAGGAGAGGCTCGGTTTGCAGAACAACGTTTATCAAAAAAAAGGTGCAAGACGGTGGAAGGATGCGAGGGGGAGAGGAGGGGGGAATTAAAAATAAACTCTCAACCATCCTTTCACTCTAATAACGCTTAAAAATCCTCTTTATCGTCATCACTTTGCTAATCTGTATCCGAGCCTCACTTTTCCCCTTTTGCCTCTCATCCCTCCCCATGCAGCATCCCTCTCCCTCTCTCTGTCTGTTCAGCTTGGTTTTCATCATACATACAGTACCATCCGCATCGTCTCTCACTGTGGGAGGATTAGTCTGTCTCTGGCTGCCTGCTTATCTGTCTGCACTGGCTTTCGGCTGCAGAGGGAGAAGAGGAGGAGGCGGAGGAGGAGGAGAGGAGGTGGAGGCGTGTGCGTGGAGGGGAGGGTTTGGCATCTCTTGCTCAGTTGTTGTGGCTATATCAGCTCGACTCAGCTTATTGCGAGTGTGTTTTTTCGCTGGAGTGGAGCAGCAGTGGCTCTGCAGTGCGGCAGCAGTAGAAAAAGAACATTTTGTACTGCTGTGTGTGTGTGTTCAGGCAGGTGTGGCTGTGTGTGTGTGTGTGTGTGTCTTCCATGCTTAGACTGATTGTGTCCATTCCTACATTGCTGCGGCGGTGTATGTCCGACCGGCTATGTGTGATCATTACTCCCCAGTGCCGGCATAGACACTAAACACGGATCAATACCAATACTGAAGCAGATAGATCAGGCTAACGTTAGTGCGGCTCCCCCGGGACCCCATGTGGCAGTGGAAGTCAGTCTCTAAAGCAACATACCTCAGTCACACTAACAATGTCTTTATCCTGAGGTCTATAGGCCCCGGGGAGCTAGAAAAAAAAAAAGGCGAGTGTATTAGAAGGTACTGTAAAATCCAGCTGGGTCAGTGGATCCCGGTAAGGTCAGTGACTCACAAAGAGATTTGAAAATTGAAGATGGCCCAGGTTTTTAAAGGGTTAGTTTAGTTTTCTTCTCTAAAGCCCTCCTGATTTATTTGGAGCTGTCAGTCTTCGCAGTTCATCTATGGAGGACTAACCCCCGTGTTATGGCTGTGGACATATTAGAAGAATTGGTTCGCTGAGATTGAAGAGATCAGAGGCAATCAAACGAAACATTGGTGGAGAAAATCCTCCATCCGCACCTCTACACAGTTTCCTCCGACAGTCAGTCACACAAGAAAGCCTTAAAAATATCATTTTACTGCTAAAAAATAAAAATCTATTTGTTGCTATTATCAGTCCTAAAATCTTATTTTTCTTAGTGAAGAAACTGTACTCAAACCGAAATGTAAAAATTACACGTTGTGGTTTTACGGGGAGGTGAAAGGTGAGGTTGCCAGGCAACCAGTGGAGACTTAAGGAAGGCACTGCAAGAAATAGTTACAGCATGTAACTCCTCATAAAACCACAACTTGTCATTTTTACATTTCTGTTTGTGTCTGGATTAAACAAAAGAGAGAAGTGTTGAGGTGCTGGTAGCCTTTTATTTCGTACATGAAACAAAGCGGTGTCACCATTTTCACACCACTCTCACTCACCACTTAGCTTCATTCCAGACGGCCATGACGTTGTGAAAATATCTGTGTATTGGAACAATCAGATGAGATTAAGATGAAAAATTAAAAGAGCTTTCTGTGTTTTTCCTCTCGACTTTACTCGTTGGCTTGCTTTCCTCACGTCCGTCTCGTGCACTGATTCGTTTAGGCTGAACAGCCAATCAGAGTGATTTCTCTCACCGACGAGCGCCGCTGTTTCAACATGCTGAATCGGACAAAAAACTTGGGCAGACTAGAGTCGACGGTGCGGGACACATCGAAAAAACTAGACCGACAGACGCTCACTGACGGCCCCAAAACTGTTGTACGACCGAAATTCAGCTCGGTGTGTCAGGGCATTTAGACAGAGCCAGTTATTTCCAGTCTTTATGCTAAACTAAGCTAATCACCTCCTGGCTCTAGTGACAAACTGAGAGCACAGACATAAGAAGGGTATGGATCATCTCCTCTAACTCTTGGTAATTGATTCATTTCTATGGAATCACAACAGTCAGTGGATTTGCTCACAGAGACAAAGTCATTTTTCGCAGAGCTTTCACGTAAAGTTGAACTTTGATAAACTCCAACTGATAGCAAAGTGTTCTTGACAACGCTGACCTTTGAGGGAATGGAAATGGATGAGTGCTGGAGACAGCAGTTCACAACAATCTCAAATGAAGAATGAACTGTCAAGCTTATTCTAAGCTGACATGGTCAAAATGGTAAATGTATAGTGCTTTTCTAGTCTTAGTGACCACTCAACGCGCTTTACAAGTCATGCCAGCATTCACCCATTCACACACATTTATACAGTGGTGGCAGATGCTGCCATACAAGGTGCCACCTATCAGCCCTGTCTCCTAAAAATGACGTTCCCATACAACAAAACTGCAAAGTTAATTTCGAGAGAAACATGTTTTGTAGTGGATTACGTTTGTTTTTGATGTATCACAAATATGTTTCTAATGACAGACACACAGCATCCACACATACAGGACTTTCACCCTGGAGATCGCTTATCGTGTTCTGTGTGAAACTAAAGTCAACGTTCACTTATTTCAATTTACATCCGTAGCTTAATAACGCAACAAACGTAGTCATTATGCTTTTTTTTACTACACCTAGCCAAGTAATTTCGTTGTGTTTTTGTTTGGTTTCAATTAACAGCATTAACCGCGTGTCTAAAACTGCTTAAAACTGTGAACGTAATCCGGGAGAATATGTTTCCCTTGAAACGTAATTGAGAATGCAGTTTAGTTGTTTGGCAACATCATTTTGTAGGAGACATCAGGAGTGAATAACACAGCCATTGCGAGCAAGGTCAACAAGGACACTTCGACATATGGGGTCTGGGATCGAACCACAAACCTTCTGATTAGTGGACAACCGCTCTACCCCCTGAGCCACAGCCACCCTAATGTCCTATAATATGACAATTTAGCAAACTCTATCTGTTTATAGAGAGCCCGTCAAAAGCTCTGGCTTAAGCAAGTAAGTGGCGATAAGTTGAGATTGTTTCATTAATTGCCCATAGAGCTTTCAGCTCTGTATCCAGTGTATCCACTGCTCAACCTGCAATAAGTCACCACGTCACCAAGCTCCCAGAACCACCCATTTTGTGAGAAGGTGCTACCACATTTCGCTGTGCCACATTCTGGAGTTACTAAGCATTTACACTGCAGAATAGTGCCACAAAATCAACACCATTTCGAGAAAATTTAGGGATTTGATGGGGCTGTTGGCAGCTATGACGAAATCCAGGAGTGTACCTTTAAGAAGAAATCAGTGGGCAACTTAGGAGTCTGAAAAGTGAAGCCAGTGCGGAAGTGCCTTAAACTTGCATTCTTTTTAATAGCCAGCAGGGGGCGACTCCTATGGTTGCAAAAATAAGTCTGATTGTATAGAAGTCTATGAGAAAATTAACCTACTTCACACTTGATTTATTACCTCAGTAAACATTGTAAACATGAGTTTATGATCTCAATCTCTAGTTTCAAGTGTTCTTCAATACAGCATGATGTTCATTTAGTAAATTATGGTCCCATTTAGAGTCAAATAGACCATAAAGCAGGGGTGCTTTAGGGCGTGGCTACCTTGTGACCGCCAGGTCGCTACCACGGCGCTGTCCGGTCTGGAAGTTGTCCCTGTTTTCGTCTTTAACCCTCTCACAGTGTGTTTTCACTTCATGAAAGTTAATTATAACGTTTTTGGTCAGCGTTTGGTTGTACTTAGCTCCACCCTCTCGTGTCACTTCTGGTTGCAAAAAAACAAGATGGCAACGACCAAAAACCAAGATCGCAATGGCCAACAATGGCGAACTCGAGGCTTCAAAACGGCAATCCACAAACCAATGGGTGATGTCACGGTGACTACGTCCACTTCTTATATACAGTCTGTGGAAGAATTAGATTTTAAAAGCGAATGACTTGTTTGGATGACTAAATGGCAGCATGCAACCTCAATCCACTCAAAACCAAAACAATGGTGCGATTTCTTTTGGGATGGATTGAAAGCGCTCTCGGTTCATTCCATATGAAATGTAAACCATCCACTTAAATCACAAAAACCAAGAGCAGCTTTGAAAACAGCACCGGCCCATTACTGCAGCTTATGTGTATGTATCTATTATCCAGTATGGTGAGGAAGTGTGCTCCTCATTTAACATGGCACACACTCCCTGCCGCCTGATTATGGATGAAGCTCTGGACTGCTGCAGCCAAGTTTTCAGAGTCAGTCCAGATAGACTGATAGAGATGTCACTGTGTTGATCTCTCTCCCATTACTGCTTGAGAGGAAAGTTATCAGGTCCAGATGCAAAGAAAAGTGGGTCACCGCACTCAACATGTGCCAGACCCTACACTTCCCCATATGTACAGGGACCCACTGCTTACACTAGTGCACATATGTACACTTGCCAAGTCAGACCGTTTTCTTCCCCATCTCCCAAAATAGCACCGAGCGGACTCAGAGTGAGTGTGTGTCTGTCTGCATCCATCTGGCGTATATCTTACATCTGCACATACATCCCTGCCTGTATGCATGGTTCCACTACGGTAAATCTCACAATTTTATCATAACTACAGGGTGTGCCTCACATCTTTTTTTTTTCTGTTTCCCCGCAGTCTTTTGTCATAATGTATTTCTCGTATGACATCCAAACTAGTAGCTGCCCTAAACCCCCAGACCCTTTCATGCTGCGTCTCTGCCATTACAAACAACAGAAATCTGACAGCGGTGGAGGAGCGCGGTTTTGGCCCACAGATCTCTTTAATGGGGAGTTTACAGGCGAACAAGCAGTTTGTTTTTTTCTCAGTGAAGGAGTTTAGTGTTTCTGTGCTCCAGAGGTCATGAGGAATCTGTTGGGACGGGGCCAGCACCGTTTCAGGGGGATTCAACATGCGAAGCGCTAGAAAAGTGAGCCATGGTATATCATCACAATGGCTCAAATAGCCTCAGGCGGAGTACTATTTGTGAGCAGAGATGTATTTAAGGCCAAGAGTGCTCCCTCACAGAGTTTTCCAAGTATTTCCCAGCGTGACCTTTTATTTTTCAGAAATAAAAGCTTGAAATCAATGACACACTTTTTTTTTCTTCCATCCTGCTGCTTTCAGCCTTTTTTATCTTTGCTTAACACTTTACAAGTTGTGACAAATTACGTTGCTGACAGCGCCGCAGAACAACAACAATATCTAGATGAACCCAGAGCATGTAAACACGAGGGCGAAAGACAAACACACACCACTGGGCCGCCTGGGAAGGGTAATATGATTTGACTGGACAGCGAGTGTCAACCCATGGGGCAAATCAGCTGTGTTATGATGCGTAATCGGTCGGCTGTCTGGGGAGGTGTGTGTGTGTGTTTGTGTGTGTGTCACCCTGCCACACACACGGGTCATTCCCTAGCTATGCCCAGGGTGTATTGCATTGATTAGTGTCTGAGTGTTGGTCCCGTCTTGTGCTGACGATGTGGCGGCGTTGCTGCCATGACAAGGGAATGACCCTTAGAGAGGCTGCCTGTTGTTGTCGTCTCCCCTCCTCTGTGTGTGTGTGTGTCCTATCATATCTGGAAATTCTAATACAGTATTAATGCTGTAAAGAGAGGTATAAAGATTAATTCTTTCAACATGAGTCTGATTTTGGTCGTTTTGGCCATCATCCCTTCCGGTTGTGATAACGTTTGTACTCACTAAGTTCATTGTTTAGATCTGAGAACATGGTGACGTCATGACAGCAGTCAGACAGTGTTGGGGCTACTATGAAACTGTAGCTAGTGTAGCTACAAACTACTATTCAGTGGAAGTAGTTAAGCTACAACAACGCTACACTTCAGATTGACGTAGCTAAACTACAAGCTATACTCCCAAAAAGTAGCTTAATACATTGGAGCTATTTCGCATTGAGGGACGTTTACGGTTCAGTAATACAAAATAATAGAGCTGTTTTATACCTAGAGAAAAAAAAAAGTATATCATTGTAGTGTCTAGTCATGCTTTGTGGAAAAAATAGCACTTACTTATGTATAACGTTACGTGATTTTGAAACTAGCTACCCAAAAGCTACTGGGAAATGTAGGCAAACTTGTGATACTAGCTGTATTAGTGTCGCTACTTACCAACACTGTAAAGGACTTTACCCAACGGGGGCGTGGCGAATAAACAACACAAATATGTGAAATACTCGCTTGCTAATATTGACGGACAACGTGATTGGTTGATGCCTCTATTCATCGTGTGAAAGCATCATGAATAAACCGGAAAAAAAGTTGCTTTTTCGTTGCGTAATATTCACGTTCTGTGTGAAAGTACTAACTAATATTGCTAGAAATACTGACTAGTATTAAGACTTACTACTTTAATAGGAGTAAATCTCAAAGTGAGCAATCAATCCAGTAATAATCCCTTATCGTCCCACCCTCTTTGTGCTCCATCACACCATGATTGTTCAAAATCAGAAGACAGGTAGGTGTAGGTGCAGAATTTTTAGTGGAGCGAATCATGTTTGAGTGTATTTTACTTATTAAAAATGCAGCGTTTGCGGGGGAACATGTAGAATTTGCTCATGCAAAGCAGCATTTGTTCATGCTACCCTGCCACTCGTGGAAAAAAACAACATTACATGATTTTGAAAACAGCTACCCAAAAGTTCCTGTGGTTAAACTTGTAGCGTTGCCAGTTGGAGCATCGTTACTCCCCGAAACTGCAGTCAGATAATCAGCCGGGTTGTAAAAGAGACAACAGTTTAGCCACACAACCACAGCAAGTATGGTGGGTCAAAGGCGAAGTTGTGTAAACTGTAATCCGTGACTATTGGAAATATTCATTCTACCTTTTATTCTATAATGATAACCCTTTTTTTTTTTTTCTTAAAAGTGCAGTGTGTAGGATTTGGCAACATCTAGTGGTGAGGTTGCAGATTACAACCAACTGAAGACTCTCCTGTGTGCCAAGCGTGTAGGAGAACTACAGTTGCCAACGCGAAAACATGAAAATGTGAATGGCCCTTTTCAGAGCAAGAGTTTGGTTTGTCCATTCTGGGCTACTGTAGAAACATGACGGTGCAACATGGTGGAGTCCGTGAAGACGAACTCGCTCCCTTTGTAGATATTCACGGCTCATTCTAAGGTAAAGAAAACACAATTCTTAGTTTCACGTGATTATACACTAAAGAAAAACATACGTATTTTAATATCATTTTCCATTTTTGCACTAAACAGCTTAAAGTTAAAATGGATAATTCTCCCCTCTGCTTTTGGCTAATTCTTTAGAAAGCCTCCCCTGTAAAGTGCGGAAGGAAAAGGTGGATTTTTGCTCATTAATTTGACCACTGCAGGGCTGTACGTGAGATGCTGTAATCAAACAATTGCCAACATGAGCAGAGCAGTGGGGAGCGAGTCTATCTGTTTGTTACACAACACTGAGTCAACGGTGTGGAGCTGTATGTACAGTAATAGCAGACTGTTGGCACACAGAGAGAACAGGTGGAATAACTGATGACATTTATATGTAAGAGAGAGAGAGTGAGAGTGTGTGTGTGTGTGTGTGTGTTTGTGAAGGAGAAGGGACCAACCAGTTCACATTAGCCCAGACTGATTGGACAATGATAATAATAATAATACCATAACAACGCCGAGGCCTCGAGGGATTCCACGAATAGAAACTTTCAAGAAGGAAGGAAGAGGAGGAGGCAGGGAGCAGAGGGATCAGACAAGAGAAAGAAAATGGCTTGTCTGTGTTTGTCACCCACATACATGTGTATGTCTGTGTGTGTATGTGTGTGTGTGTGTGTGTGTGTGCGTTCATCGCTTCAGAACAGCACATTCTGGTTTTTGCCTCCATACTTTACACTTGCTGAATATTTCTGCGTGTCAGACTCTTCTCCCCAAGCTCTTTGTTGCTTTTATAGCTCAGGCGGTCTTATCTAACCAGGTCTCCTGAGGAAACCAAAGACAGACACAGAGAGAGAGAGAGAGAGAGAGAGAGAGAGAGAGAGAGATTGAGGCTGCAGACTGTAGAGAGCATGCGAGGGAAGTGGAAGAGCTGAAAGTCATATCAACAGCGCCGCAAAAACATCCATCCTAATGAGTCACGTCGTCTACCCTGAGTCTTAGAATAGTATTTTATTCTTAGAAAAAGCAACAATCTTGACAACTGAGTGTGGTGCGTTAATGACACATTTTCTGTGTTTTTTTTTTTTTCTCTCAACATATTGGTGCTTGTTTGTTAGAAAATTGCCTGAGGAAACAGAACCGCTTTTATAACAAGTGGCAGCGGGTTCATTCAGGTATAGTCAGACATTTGAAAACAGGGGAATTCTAGGATGTGGAGATTTTATTGCCTTGAAGAGGGAACTGTTATGTTTATGTGGACTAGTTGGACACTGACCAATCAGCTCTAAGCTAACTGTCCACCTGTGTGGCTGCCAATCACAGCGGTAGCTCATTAAAAACAAAAGCTGCTTACGCTAAATGGCGTGGTCACACACAGGTGAGAATGGAGCCCTGGGGGCAGTGCTGTTGACTCAGACTGTATTAGAGCTCACTACAGAGGAAGATGCTGTTAAGTGTACTCTAAAAGCCAGCACGGAATACATTTTTCTACTTTGGGTAATGCTGGTCAGCAATGATCATTACATAACATACAATATTAGCATTGACATGTGCATTAGACAGAGCTAATTACCATAAACGCCTGATTTGATTGGTAATCTTCTAATTCAAGGGTCACCAACCTTTTTGGTGACCCCGTCAAATGAAGTACGGTATGATACATAATTATGGCACTGACGTACAGCCAAAAATGTATGACAGCGCAGTCTGTACACGCTAATAAACGTGTGTGAGCATGCGTGTGTGTACAGACAGCAACTGTAGTATAGGCCCTCAGTGTGGACAAAAGTTGTGCACCGTTCAGCTGAATTTTTAGAGGCCTGAAGTGATGGAAGAGAAAATATAAAATGTTCTTACAACATAATGATATTCTCAATTTGTACTCCCTTTAATCATCTTGTGACCCCACTTATTTTATTTGGGACCCTCTGATGGGTCCTAACCATAGACTGTATATGTAGATGGACAACTTGTCTCCACTTCCTGTCACTGTACAAAAGTGAAGACAAAATATCCCAGATACGGGTTCTGCTATCTTGAGGTTTTGACATCATTTGGAGCCAGAGTCTGCGCAGTAGTGATCGGGTGGCATTTAGAGCCGCGGTATTGAGCCGAGCACCACAGTAGCTGTTTGGCTAGACAGACACAACAACTCACTATAATATCTCTTTAACTACATTTATGATCAAATTGACACATGTTCTATTACACAGACTGGTGACGGTTATGGAAAGTTAAAGTTACATTTCCTCTCGTACACTTCCCGAGCCTCCGGCTGCGCGACTACTTCACTCAGAGCAGCTGTCGATCACAGCTGTCATTCGTGACAGTTAGTCTCACCCCCTTTTTATGGCATCAAATAACTAATAAAACTTAAACTTATCAGAAAAATTAACTCTTGAACATACATCAGCGTGGTAAGAACTACTCAAAGTGACAGATGCTTGCTTTATACAAATGTATGTATATATTTATAATTGGAAATCAATTAACAACACAAAAAATTACAAATATTGTCCAGAAACCCTCACAGGTACTGCATTTAGCATAAAAAATATGCTCAAATCATAACATGGCAAACTGCAGCCCAACAGGCAACAACAGCTGTCAGTGTGTCAGTGTGCTGACTTGACTATGACTTGCCCCAAACTGCATGTGATTATCATAAAGTGGGCATGTCTGTAAAGGGGAGACTCGTGGGTACTCATAGAACCCATTTTCATTCACATGTCTTGAGGTCAGAGGTCAAGGGACCCCTTTGAAAATAGCCACGCAAGTATAATATATAGTAGGTCATGGTTGGTACCAATGGATTCCTTAGGTTTTTCCAGTTTCATATGATACCAGTATCTTCACTGCAGCTTTAAAACTGAGTCCGCTACAACCTCAGAAAGATCGATTGCATTAATTTGTTAAAGAAATTAGTGGCATTATAATGAATTTGCGTTAACGCGTTATTATCAGTGTTAACTTTGACAGCCCTCATTTTTATCTATCCAGGCAGTTTTGCTGAACTTAAAATTCACTTACACATAAGGGGGCTCAATGTGAATGCTCAGTGAAATGAATGATGTGCAGCCACAGTCAGAGGATCCAGCTGATACAATTTCAGTGTGCTTCCAAAGAGCTGCCTCGACTGTTGACACGCTATCCGGCAACTCACTGCGATTGGTCAATCAGAAACATGCAAGCATTGTTTTATCACAATAAAGTTGTTCTTTATTTTTCCCTTCTCCATGCACTTTGGAAGTAGGTGCTGTTGTGCTGGAAAGCCATACTCTGATACTACTGATGACATCTTGTAGTGTCACCTTTTGTGCATTGTGCTAATTTGACTATTCATTTTAACTCGCAAGTGTCAGGATGGTGGGAGGAAGTTAGTGCTGTCGTGATACATTTCCAGAATGGAAAAATCCTGCCTCAAAGGTAACTGATGTGGAGCATCATGGTGTCTGATAAGACTTCAAAGTGGACCTCCTGGTTCATGTGTCACCCTCTCACTGGTACTTTAGCAACACTCCCACACCAACACAGTCTCTTTTTGTTCTGTATTGCTAATGTGTCAGTCTGAATGGGGCCCGCTGCAGATCCACTTAAATTGCTTGAAATTTCCACTCGCTTGGAAGAAAAAAAATATCTCAAAAGACTGAATAAAGGACTGATTATTACTGTTGAGGATGGACATGTTTTGGCAGTGCGAGACCGTGTGTGTGTGTGTGTGTGTGTGTGTGTGTGAGGATGGCGAATGCACTGCAGGAATAATCAGACAGCTATCACATGCAGACAGCTCTAAATATCCGCATGTTCCCTCCTCATCGCGCTGCGATGCACATTTATGTTAATGCCACACTACTGTACCACAGTGTTGCCTCAGCATCACATTACTGGAGCGTGATGTTCCCTGCTCCAGGGCCAAACTCCCTGACTCCCTGTGTATGTGTGTGTGTGTGTGTGTGTGTGTGTGTGTCTCCAAATCTGTTTGCAAACTGCTGAGTACAAGCCAGGGAGTGGGTTCACACTGGATTAGCTCTGAGTTGGCTAAACACCAGATAGCAGAGATAACAGTGTCCATGTGTGTAGGTGTGTGTGTGTGTGTGTATGTGTGTGTGTGTTGTAGAAAGGAGGGGGCAGCTGATATCAGCAGGAATAGGGGAAAACACTGATAAGGCTTTTTCAGGATCTGCAGTTCTAATGGTCATGACGGTTAGATGCTAACGAACAGGGGCGATGTTTATTTACCTTTACTGTGAAACCATGTTTACAGAAAGCAAAGAAGAAGGAAGGAGGGATTAAGGAAGGAAAGAGGGAAAAGATGAGGGGGAAAGAAAGAAAGAAAGAAAGAAAGAAAGAAAGAAAGAAAGAAAGAAAGAAAGAACAAAGGTAGAAAGACAGCAATTGGGATGGAGGAATTGGGAGGTAAGGAAGAAGGGAATAAGGAAAGAAAGAGGAAAAAGAGGACGGGGAAAGAAAGAAAGACAGAAAGAAAGAAAAGAAAGAAAGAAATTCAAAAGGAAGGAGGGGAGAACTGGGATGTAAGGAAGAATTAGGAAGGAGGGAATAAGGAAGGAAAGAGGAAATAGAGGAGGGAGAAAGAAAGAAAGAAAACAATTTAAAAGGAAGGAGGGAAAAACTGGGATGTAAGGAAGAATTAGGAACGAGGGAATAAGGAAGGAAAGAGGAAAAAGAAGAGGGGTAAGAAAGAAAGAAAGAACAAAGGTAGAAAGACAGCAAACTATAAGGAAGGAGGGAAAAACTGGGATGTAAGGAAGAAGTAGGAAGGAGAGAATAAGGAAGGAAAGAGGAAATAGAGGAGGGGGAAAGAAAGAAAGAAAGAAAGAAATATAACAGAAAGGAAGGCAGAATTGGGAAGTAAGAAAAGAGAAAAACAGGAAACCGAAAAACAGGAACGAAAGAAGAATGGATACACAAGGAAGGAAGGAAGGAAAGGGGAATGAGTTGAAGAAAAGATGGAGGGATAGCAAAGGGACACATAAGGGAAGAAAGGAAAACAAGGAAAGTACATAAGGGGAAAAGAAGAACATACAGATGAATTGGAGGAAAACAGTAAAAAGGAAAAGAAAGTAAATAATCAAGTAAGTAAGGATGGAAGTAGGAAAGGATGGGAGGGAGAAAAGAAGGAAAAATGGATGAAAGGAAGGACAGGAAATAAGAAAAAGCAAAGGAAGGAAGGAAGACAGGAAACAGATTCTCAGATCCTTCACAGATTTCCCCTCTTTTTCTCCCACCCACCAGCTGCAGCCGCCCAGTGGGAGGAAGCCGTCATCTTCACTTTCCCTCCTTTCTCCTTCCTCTCTTCCACCTTTCCTTCATCGTTTTCTCCCCAGAATTAAACCCCATCGAGATGAGGCTTCTTCGCCCTCTTTTCGTGGGAGGGGAAGGTGCATCTATGAAGGCTTCGCCTGCTCCCCAGCCCATCGATTGATGTCAAAGTGTTTAACTCACAAAGGGCTGCGTAAACGGCTCGGCAGCGCGCGGTTTATGCAGAACGCCAGGCATGTATTTTACAGGACTCCATTGATGTTGCTTGTTTTACCTGAGAAATAAGACGCTAATCCTCTAGATGTGCACCAAACGGAGAGGAGGTGATATCTGCGGGGGCGAGTGGGGCGGACCTCCTGTCTGTCACCTCCACACAAGACAAACAAAGCTGTCTCTGCGTTCGCCTCGCAGCCAAGCTGCCTGAACCAGGACACTTGATGCCAATAGATCTCCCGTAAAACCTTCAGTATCTCAGAGAGCCAACAAATAAATAAAACCAACGGAGCTGTTAAACATCCTTATTGACATATGAATCACAGAATTTATGGCACTTCTACTTTAAACAAACAAGAGCATCACTAAGAGGATTGGCAGCCTCTACGGCCCTTTACGCTTGCACGTTATGTGCACTGTGTTACATGCGTTATTGGGTTTGCTTTAATAGGAAATCTGCTGCTCTGCTTTATGGGACAAAAGCAGTTTCAGGACAAAAGCAAACGGTCTCTGAAAGACTGTTTCCATTTAAGCAACTTTTCCAGGAACCATTTTATGTACTCAGAAAGCTTACCGGCATTTCAAATGGAAGAACCAGGGCTAAAATGTAGTTCCTGGGGCATAGTTTTTGGTCCAAAAAAGGCCTTTCTCTGGGGTTAGTAATTTCTGATGGTCCAGGTACTATTTAGGGCAGAGTTTGTAGCGTAATTTGGATGCTAATTTTGGCTAGTCAAAAGTTAGCACTTTGTGGTTTTTAGACAGTGCTCCTGTGCTCCAGCACTTTCACTTTGACTGTGTAAGGATAAAAGTTCTAAAGCCTTGGTTATACTCGTAAATGGGTGCGTCCACTGACAGCTGTGGACACCATGGACGCATAACATCTGTTTGTACTGTCCGCTTGGAGGACGCGTTCCACACGTGAGGTAGATTGCTACGCTACCACTTGTGGCATAGTGGCTGTGCGAACAAGTACGGACAGGTCACGCAGTCACAACAAATTGCAGCTCAAGCCACAGCCTATGTGTACACCCTCCGATGACGAAATTTATGTTACGCACCCCAAGCAGACGTGCAAAGTATAACTTTGGCTGAAGACGAAAACACGGACTCCCAAAAACAAGTTCACTACTATTTTACACAGTTTGGACACAGTGGTAGTCGACCAATCATCTTCCTACATAGCAGCATCCATGAGAGTCAACAAGTAAAGAGGCCACAAAAATGGAGACAAACTGGGATCAACACACAGGACCCTTAAATTATTGGACCGTTATCAAACCAGTTAGCCAAATCTTTACATTTCTACAGGTGTGCAAAAGGGAAGTACCGATTTTGCGATCACAAAAAAAACAACCTAGGCTCTTATCTTGAAATGGCGTTTTGCAGCTTCCTGTAAGATACAGATAGGGATCTGGCCTTTTGAGCCATTTACACAAAATCCAGTTTGTGGTCCTCTTAAAGGTTTCCTATGGAGTTTTAGACCTTTAGTAGCGCTATGGATTTGTGGGTCAATGGTTTCAATCTATTCCACTGATCTACAGGTGGCGATAATGCACCAAGATGTGCAACAATGCACCAGCAAAAGCAGTGAAGAAGAAGACTGCACCCTAGTCATCATTGATGTAAACAATGCAGGATGTAAAATACTTAGGGAAGGAAAGATGTTAAGTATATACACAATGTGCTTTGGTAAGTAGCACTGAATGTAAACTTTTCTTTTGAGGCAGCTTTAAGTAAAGTGGATAAAAAGGCAACATCTTCTTGGCAACAGGAAGCAAGAGATTGTCCTTACTAGAAAAATGGCAGCATTGTGATTCATTCAAACGGCTTAAAATGAGCTGTCTTTTACATTCAGCAGAAAAACGAGAGTGGAGTGATGTTGTTATACCTCAAGAAAAAAAGGGTTCTTTCAATCATCTTTCCCAAAACTTAAAGGTAATGTGTAACATTTCCAGGGATCCATTAGAAGAAATGGAATATAATATTCATAACTATGTTTTCATTAGTGTATAATAACCTGAAACTAAGAATGGTTGTGTTTTCGTTAGCTTAGAATGAGCCCTTCATATCTACATAGGGAGCGGGTCCTCTTCACAGTCCACCATGTTGGACTGCCATGTTTCTACAGTGGCCAAGAATGGACAAACCAAACACTGGCTCTGGAGTGAACTTTTTGCATTTTTACATTACCTGAAGCCCACCGTAGTTCTCCGACACGCTTGTGAAACTGCGGTAACGTGAGCCGCAGAGTGCAAAACCGTGGTACCGCCATGCAGTCGCCGTCTGACTTCCGTTGCTCCTAAAGTAGTGTTATTATGGTAAGGATGGCCTCTGAGCGAGGCGAACGCTGTTACCACAGTTTTGCACTCGGCCGCTCACGTTACCACAGTGTTTGAAATGGAGGAGTGAGCGGAGGGGTACTCAGCTGGTTGCAATCTGCAACCACACCACTAGATCCTACACACTGTCCCTCTAAGTAGTCTTAACTTGAAAAATAAAGTACTTCTGTTTTGTTAAAAATATGGGCACCAGATCAATAAAACATTCAGCGGGTTATTGGCAAATTAAAAACAACTTAATTTTGTTCTTTAGGTATAACGAACAGTTTTAAATCTTTACAAACACCAGCACTATTGGCATCCAAGGGTAGCTGAAATTGTACTTTATGTCTTTGTCACCTTCAGACACATCCACATACACACACACACTCATCTTTATGTGTGACAGCGCCCAAAGAGAAGGCTCAAGTCTCCACCAAATCCCTAAAAGCTGTCATTGACTTCAAACACTGTGAATTCTTCACAGTGGAGTGCCTCTGCTGAGCGACAGAGCGGTCTGTCTTTATTTTTCTATAGGATCCTTTTGATATGGCCTCGGCAGTCCAGACCCCGCGCTCTATAAGGTAAATCAGGGCTCTTTCAATTCATACGAAATGAGCTTTGAATCTAAAAGTGTACTTTATATACAAAAAGCATTTCTTTTATTACACAGCCATTGCAGTCATATTTACACTTATACTCAGGTAGGAACCTTTATAGAAAACATATACTAGTGAATACTGAATATTCATATGGCAGAAAGAGAACCACTGCTGTATCTACAGTACACATCAGTCTACAGAATGACCATTTATCAATTTAAATAGTGCATTAATTTTCATGAAACGTGTAATTTATGAGTGGTGTGGGATTCGGCGTATCTATCAGTGTCAGAGTGACATGTGTGGGGTGATAATCTATTCTGTGACCCAAATTTATGTGTTGAAAGGCTACAAAACAGCACTCCAGCCCTCCCATCCGATTTCACAGCTCATCACTGTCAGGACGATATACTGCTTGTGTGTGTGTGTGTGTGTGTGTGTGTGTGAGGGAGAGAGTATGATAAAAGGAATGTGTTATCCATCTTATCCAGAGGAGATGTTTTGAAAGGAACTCTGTTATTAATAAATGCATGAGAGCCAACAGAAAAAGGAACATTCTGCGGCTTTGCAAAAATAAAAAAGAGAGGGAGATAAAAAATGAAAAAAAAAGAAAGAAAACGCTGCTTGTTAGCATTCTCTTAGACGCCGCTTGCGCTAGGAGCTACGTCCTCAATGAGAGACGTATTATCTCTGGTCAGCTTTCCTATCTATTATTCACAGCTCTGTGAGAAACACTGGTGGCGAGATCAACAGCAGTCACTTACAATATATCCCCGAGCAACGGCGTCCTATTCATGTGCAAAAGAAACCTTAATAACCACGGACGGAGATAGTGGAGAGGCTGCAAAGTTGGCAAAAGCTTGTGGAAGAACAGGGCTTTGATTTTCAGGGCTGGTATGGAATCAACACACAAAAAAAAAAGTGTTTTTGATGTATTATTCAAAAGCAGGTAATGTATGGGCAATGTATATTGGAGAAGTTCAATAAAAGGGAATATTGTTTGTCCTTCGGGTGAATCTCTTGTCATGTTTTTTTTTCTTTTGTTGGTCTATTTTAATCTACAACTGACTTTACAGACAACAAACAACTTCTGCGGCTTATTGCTTTATTGAAATCCCCCCAACCTGCAGGACACACCGAGGACATGCGCGACACATAGGCATACACGCGTGTCCGCAGATTGAGGATCCACGTCTGAAATGTTAATAAATTCAAGGGGAAATTGCTTTGTGTTTATCTGTAATATGACAAAACACCTCGACTTTGATCCCTAGCGCATATTATAAGCTCACAAACATGGCATTTCAAATGCTAATTCCCCATTGTGTATGGGCTTATTAGATAATATGTGAACGCAATATGTGCCTTCCACATGGACAATGAAATACGTGACTTGATGCCGACAAACTCATCTTTTATATTGAATATCATAAGCAACTGGCCATCTTCTAAAGATGCAATCACTTTTTTTTTTATAAATAAAGGCTGTATTCATGTCCATGTTTGATATTCAGCAGATAAAAAAATGTCAATAAAGTCACAGTTTGGAAAGAAAAACAGACGAAGTGTTGGTTTGTGTACAGCTCCGACCGTATGTGCTTTTTAAGCTGCATTTCTAAATCTGGTTCTATGGAAACACGTTTGGCTTTGAGTGCTGTCCTGGCAGGCAGAGAATATTTAACAAGCCAAATAGCCTTGCTTTTTAGGTACTCGGCTGCTGCCTGTTGCTATGCAACCGCATCCTCCAAATTGTGAGGTTCAGGGCCACGTTCCCCTCCTTTTCCTCCCCCTTTCCTAAAAAAAAAAAGCTGCAGAGGGAAAGGTACTTTGTACACGAACTGAGGCGTTGCATGGTGCAGCACCACCCTCAGGATTCCTCATTTAAATAAATCCAAATATTTCAATATTTGAGTCTTCCCAGAGCTGGTTGTATTTTTACCAGCTCACCTTTGTTCAGCGCACATCTTGTTCATTCTGCATTCATTCATTTGAGCCTCGCGATTTCTTCTCTTGTTCTCCCCCTTTTCATCAAAAATCTCCTCCACTGTGCTCGTCTTTGTTTGTCTCTCACACACACACACACACACACACACACACACACCTCTCTTTCTACCCGTGTACATACTGTATGTCTGTGAGGCAGACTGTCTCTATAATTGGGTTATTCTTCTCTTCACCGGTCTGATGCACTGAGACACACACGCCGCACTTACGAGGCGCACACACACACACAAGTTTGATGTGCGGAGACGTTTTCGTGCAGATTGTTGGTGAGGTAGGAGAAGCGCACCCATGCATGTGTTTTATTTAGGCCTATAAGAGAATGTAGCAGCGCCCGTGTTGTGATTGGATACACAAGTTGATATCAAAAACGACAACGTGGACGGCTGTAGAACTCTGATCCGTGCGTGGCCCGTTCTGCACCGTATACGACAAGGCCTGATTACCTCTCGTGCCGTGTAACTTTGAAACCTCTCCGAACAAATCAACCCAATAAATCTGACATATCGTGAGCATGTATACGTGTTTTCTCCAGAGCCATGCAGGGAACACAAATACATATGGACAGATGCACATGGGAATACAGTGATGAAAGGGCACATTTTCACAAGGTATAGTGAAGAGGGCACTCGCATGCAACCCCTAGCCCTCCCCCTCATCTGCGTCTCCCTACTCCTCTTCCTCCCCTCTCTGTGTCGCTCTCCCACAAACCTGCATCTCAGTGAGGTGACCCTGTTTTAATGTGTGTTGAAAAGGTCGCTCCGGTCCTGTCCACTGATTCAGAAAGGCCCTCCCAGGCCTGTATGCATGGCCGCGCTTCAGTGTAATACCTCCAGACACCGGGGACATTCACTGTTTACACCACTGACACCCCTCGCACACACACACACACACAAAGTAGAAAAAAACAAACTAAACACAAAATCAAAGGCAATAGCACGCCTGAGTGGGTGTCAAACCCAACCGCTCGGGGATTTAAACCTGTTTGAAATCATCCTGACACAGTAAACTGCACTGTGTGACGGACCGTCCTTTACACTTGTGTTTTCGGTTAATGAGGGAAAAGAGAGAGGAAAATAGGGCAACTGCAACCGAGCCAAAATGTGATCCGGGGTGCCAACAAAGTGTGCACACTATGGCGAGAGCAAAAAAAAAAAAAAGAAAGAAGAAAAGGAAAAAAATCCCAGCAAGCGTTTGATGGATGGCAGCAGACTGTACATGGAGGTGGCCAAGTCCAACCCATTAGGTTTGTATGATGTTCACACAACTGAAACAGATTTGAAAACTGTTTTCATATCACCACGACGTTTAGCGCCTGATTTGAGAAAGCCATGCAGGCAGTATGGACCCCCTATAGAAACTTTCATTTTGACTGCGTATTTACTGTCAACATCCACAGTTTCACACTGAACCCATAGTCCATCCTGCTTTGAATTACCCATTCCTGTGTTCCAATAACTGTGCTGTAACGTGCACGCGTCCCGTGGCTTTGATGGTGGCTGTACAGTGCAGCGAGAGCATTAGTATGTATTAGCTGGCAGATGGGCTTCAGTGCTCCCCTGGTGCTCCCTGTAATGATGAGCCATGTTCCTGTTTATCAGACAGGACACACTCAACTCTCCCCTCATCTGCTTTTGTCTCAATCACCCATTCCTCTTCCTTCTGTCTTTATCTTTCTGCCTCTACAAGAGTCTGTCACCGCATGCCACACACACACACACACACACTGTCTCTCTTTCAATCCGTCCCTCTGGGTAAGCGTCGTCTCGCAATGAACGTCTCCGTCTTTACCATCAAACGCAGTCGCGGAGTATACGTTGTGCATGTGCAACCCTCAGCTTTGGTTGCATGACAGCTTTGCAGAGCTCTGAGGAGAAGCCAGGGCTGCACTGACAACACGGTGCGTTGCGTTAATTATTGCCCCCCCCCCCCCTCCTCCCTCCTTTTTAATGCGTCGCGCCAATTTCTGTCCCCTAAGGTGAGTCACAAAGTCCTTACAGTTGTGTAACACAGATGGTTGACTTGTAGTAAGAAATACAGTGACGATAACTATGATAGCTTTGCTGTCTTAGGGATGGTGTTACTTCGCTGAACGTCACTCATCAAGCAAGATATTGAGTTGACAAATATCAGTTTTTGAAATCTCATCCTCATACTGATCATTTCTGTTTAACCGCAGAGTTTCATTATTTCAAGTTCAAATCTGAAACATTAAAACACCAAAACTCTCCAGTTAAAAGTCAATGCTTACTTGTTTCAGAGGGGTTAGAAGGTCTTATGGATTTTTTGAGGGTCGGGTCTAGAAGGTAACACGCAAATTGTGAAACTCTCAGGAGACGGTAGACATTGGTCACAAACCGTGAAGTGTATGCAATGACCTTGAATGGTAAAGGTTGGAATAGGTTGTTGGGCAGCGTGTCTGCGGGTTACCTGCTAGACGCGACCCTTTGTGAGGCAGGTGTTTGTCGCAGGTTTTACGAACACAAAAGTGTCGTATCAGTGGACGCATATAGTTTTTGAGCAAACCTATATGTTATATGATCTCATACTGAATTCTGATTGGTCTCTAGGTGTCCATGAAAATCAAGCATCAGGTCCCCTTAAGCATACAGCTCAGATCAACAGTTTAAAGTAAGACTATAGTTTAAATTCGGCCGATGTGACTTTTGAAAGAACACATTTCTTTGTCTTATAAATAAAAAGCTGAATTAAAAAAATGCACCCTTCCTAAATTCAATACACACCTAACCAGTAGATAGTATTGTTATCTAATGTCAGCAAATATTACTTACAGTTAAAACTATGTTTTAGTATTTACCATAATCTTGCAATTACTACTGTTACATAAGCTTGCTCTAACTACCATTTTTTAGGTATACCAAAGCTTATTAAGGCAAGTAAACATAGAACAGTTATTCTGCTTTGTGCTACAGTACCAGCAAACTAGTAGACTAGTGGAAACATACTTAATCACTTGTTTAACTGACTACAAACAAACTTGATAAAAATACATGACACATTTTAATACAGCTTCTGCTTGTGGTGAGGCCTCTGCTCCTAAGGATGGGTTAAGTGCAGAGGTCAAATTTGTATGTACCTGTATGTATAAGACGAATGTAATAAAGTAATAAAGTAAATGTTGTAAGTGCAACAATACACTGTAAAGCACAGCACGGCTGGGATTTGCATCTCCATTACAACAGGGCTACCCACTTAAAGGTTTGTGTGTATGGTAGTAAAAGGAGTGGCTGAGAAATGGTGGATAAACACATTTCATTTCCTTTATTCTTCACAATAAAAGTTATTTTTGCTGCTTGTATGCAACTCTTCCTCCCTGCAGTATATTAGTAGACTTGTTTTTAACTTCGCTAATTTGGTGATAAACACATTTAATGTCCTATAAATTCTTCACAGTTCAAAAGTCCCCTGTTGTTTTGTTACATAAAAGCTGTTTATTATGAAGCAGCAAAAATCAGGAAATGTTGGGTTTTCATCAGCAACAACTTAACACGACTCCTTTATGGCTGAAAGCGTAACAGTGAAATAAAGCAGATACCTAAAAGTACAAACAGGGACGCAGGAGAGAAACTAAACCTCAAGCCACAAAGATTAGGTTAGAAGCTACGAAAATACTGAGAGCTGAAACAGAGAACGTCAAGACAAAAAGGTCTTTCTTTCCGCAACACATGCTTGTTTGAAGAGAGAGAAGCGGGGGATATCACGGGTTGGCCGCGGCTGGCGAGATGTCAGCGGTCGCCGGCTTGGGCGCACTTTGGCCCGACTCCGGAGACGTTCCATCTCGGGCGCTACTCGGCACAGCTCGGCACGCTAAAACTGGTAGTGGAATTGCAAATCATGCTTTAACTCTGCAAGTGCCAATGGAAAAGCCCTAATAAAATAACAGTTATAACTTGTAAATAGCTGTTTGCATGTTTTAAACTTCAAGGTGTTGTCCGCACCTTGTCTTTTTGTCTGTTTTTTTGGTATATAAAGCTTTATATTTAGAAATTTGGCTGCATGTGTGCATATGTCTATTTGTTATACACTCCCTCATCTCACGCAAAATGGCACACCCACATCTAGTACAAATGTGCATCCCCCCCCCCACACACACATTTTCTCACCCTTCACCCTCTTGACCTCCATGAGCAAACTACTCCTCAGGTTTACCACCCTTCCCCCGCTCCGAGGAACGGGTAAACAGCTCGGCTTTGAGTGATTATCCAGAGAATATCCTGACACTCTTCCTCGGGCTACGCTTGAGACGAGCCGCAGAGCTGCTGAACCCGCTCGCTATATGCCTTCCCCTCCTTAACACACCACGCCGCCCTCAGGGCTCTTACTTCTAACCACCAGCACTGCCTCACAGGAGCCAGAAAGTGGTCCTGGTAACAAGTGTGTAACGGCACTACAGCGATCCGGCAACAAAGCGGGCGACTGGAGACGGTGGGGAATACAGAGACAGTCGATTATGACAGGAGAGCTAAATTAGCATCATACTGGGACAGATGGTGGATGTAGCTGCGGGTTGAAACATATGGACATGCAAACTCGAAACGATTGGCCATCAATTCAAACACAACCTGTGCCACGCTTCCAGCTTGTACACAAGGGCCTGCACACACATATGCGCACGTACACACACGCATAAAAAAAACACAAACACACACACGCAGTTGCCGTCTGTCACTTCAGTTACGAGTGCCTTAGGGCTTGAGAAATGTTGGGTGGACAGATGATGCAATAATGTCATATTATGGATCAGAGTAATAAATGTAGGCCATACAGGCTGATATCTCTGTTTCTACTGCGTAAAAACACGTGCCAAGAGAGCATTAGCAGCTGTGTGAGTGGAATCACATATGATATATGTGACAGTAATCTTGAACGATCTGAAAATGAAATGGGAGAAATGTGATTCGCCTTTGAAGCTCAGAGACGACTTCCATTTTTATAATTGAGATCTTTCCTTCCCCTTTTTCTACCCTTTTCCCATTCTCCTTCCTCCTCTCTTTTTATAAAGTGTAATTTAGGGGAAGTGATCGTAATCTATGTGTGCCTCCGTGATTGACACAAACGCTTTTAACGCCACCCCAACCCCATACCATTTCTTACTCGCGCACGCACACACACCATTAAACACACAGGACCTATATATGTCACAACGATTGAGCGCTCACTCCACACCTTCAACATATACAGAGGGGAAAAAAAGAGCGAAGTGGAATCTAAAGCGAGGCGGTCGTCGCGGGGGCGTGTGATGTGTTTGGCATCTATACGTACAGAGCGGTTGAATGGCAGGGGCTCTGCGGATCGGCGTGTGCGTTCGCCAAGATGCCTGGGCCTCTTGCTGGGGAGATGGAGATGATGTGTTTAGCCTCAGGCCTGGAAGACGGGGTGGCACTCTTTTTGCCTCGTGGCGAAGTTCCTCAACGTCTCGTCACACGCTTCCGCACGGCTGTGGAAGAGATCTGACATTTCTTTACAGCGCTTCAGGTATCTGAGTACGTCAGAATTCGCTCTAACAGCCATGACATGTACATGACAAGAAGTGGGTGTTGGCTGATTGATGAAAGAATGGGAACGGGGATGTAGGGGAGGATAAACCCAGAAAAAAACTGGGTTTACTTAGCTTTTTATTAGCAGGAATAGATTTTACCAACCTTTAAAGTGCTGCCATAAAACATCATGACCTAAATTCATGCAATACATCAAAGTAAGAGGAATTAACAGTAATGGAAGTCAACATCTGATGCATGTTATATGAAGATGGGCTGTCTTGGGGGGGCATTCGTTTTTATCCATATGATGATGACTACTTAGAGTTACGTACATTTTTATATAAAAGTTTGGTTCACCTAAGTCACAAAAATATATTGTATATGTACTTATTTACACCTAATGGTATCTAGCTATGAAGGCCTATGGGGTCAGTTTGATTTAAAGGTGCGGTGAAACATCCCATGTATGCCAAGCGTGTAGGGGAACTACAGTGGCCGATGTGAAAAAGTGATGAATCAGGTGATCTAGAGCCAGTGTTTGGTTTGTCCGTTCTGGGCTACTGTAGAAACATGGCGGACTCCATGAAGACTCTCTATGTAGGTATAAACGGTTAATTCTAAGGTTATGAAAACACAATAATTCTTATTTTCAGGTGATTATACACTAAAGCTGTAAATAACGATTATTTTTATTGTTGATTAATGTGTAGATTATTTTCTCGATTAGTTGTTTGGTCTATAAAATGTCAGAAACTGGTGAAAAATATCAATCAGTGTTTCCCAAAGCCCAAGATGACGTCTTCTAATGTCTCAAAGATATTCAGTTTACTGTCATAGAGGAGTAAAGAAACCAGACAATATTTACATTTAAGAAGCTGGAATCAGAAAACTTTGACTTTTTTTCTCAAACTCATTAATCAATTATCAAAATACTTGGCGATTAATTTAAAAGTTGACAATCTATTACACGCTAGTCAATTACACACAGCAGAAAACATACTTAATATTATATTCCAATTTCTGTCAATAGATTCCCCTAAATGCTACACGCTGGCTCTTTAAGAAGAAGTGCTTGTTGGATGTCGAGAAGCGTTCTAAACCTGCTCACCTCACCTCACTTCTTTACGATGTGGAATTTGGTTTTGAAACTTTCCCGAAAATGACAGTCCAACAAGAAAGCCCACTTTCCGCATCGACTGGCAGGGTTTGAACTTCTCTCTCAAAAAATTTGTATTCATACAAATACTTCAGGTATTTTTCGTGTGCACTGCCGTTATCCCCATTTCAAAAATCTTTTTGAATTAAATATGTAAGGGAGGCTCCGACAAAGAATATTTCATCATGGTTTGTTTGTAGGTTAGTAAGTTTCTGTTTTTGTGTGTTTTTAGTTAATCAGCCCTAAAAGTGTTTTGTTAGCCCAGTTTATAGTAGGACTATCAAGTCTGAAAATACATTTTCATGAGACCTTTTTCTAAAAATAGGTGTTAGAAGAGGGAGTGTCATGTCGGGCGGCTGTGACTCAGCGATAGAGCGGGTTGCCCACCAATCGGAAGGTCCGCGGTTCGATCCCAAGCTCCTCCAGTCCACATGTCGAAGTGTCCGTGGGCAAGATATTGAACCCGAAGGCTGTACCATCGGTGTGTGAATGAGTATTTAGATTAGATCCTGGTGGGCAGGCCTCTGCCATCAGTGTGTGAATGTGTGTGTGTGTGTGAATGGGTGAATGCTGACATGTATCGTAAAGCGCTTTGAGAGGTCGGAAGACTAGAAAGACGTTATATACTGTCAGTGCAAATCCATTCATAATCATATTGGTAGTTCATTTTAACACCAGCCTAAAGATTATTATCACCACCCCAATACAGTGGAGTTGAAGCTCAAAGTTGCATAAAGACATTTGAAAAACATTTTCTTTTCCAGACACAATGTCCCGATGACTCAGGATAATCCTCGGCTCTTAACAGTTTTTTCATTGGGACTATTTCTTCGGTCAAAAGTTTTAATAAAAATAAAGTGTTAAGGGTGAAATGATCCTACACTACATATGAATTGGAAAATACATTCTCTGGCACATCTCCAAGTGTGAAGGACAGCAGCCGATACAAAAGGTCAAAAAGTACAACTCCATAAATAGCAGCCCACATTCCACATGGCCTCTAAAACTGCCAAATTACCTCCTCTAAATCTGAATCTCATTGGAAATGCAATGACCACTACTGCACCTACATATATGCTACTGTATACTGTATATATTAAGGTTTAATGAGCATGCATTACCAGTTTGCAATGAATCAAGAGATCAAACAGACTCACGCACACACACACGTGCACAGATTTGGCAAGCTGCCCTGGCCGTGTGTGGGAAATATAAATAAAGAGATAGAGGAATCAAGGCTCAAATGAGGCTCGACACTCCTTTCTCTCACAATCCATTTCCCCATTACGAGTGGGGACACAGGCACCAAATGATCTCCCTCCATCTTCCCACTGGCTCTGAATAGAAGGAGACACCAGCAACAATACTCATTTACCATCCGTCTATCTCATACAAACAAAGATGCAGGCCGCCGTTGACCTCCGGCACAAATCCAGAAACTCACTCAGCTACTGGGGAGAACGAAAGATAACTCGCTTGAACCCAGTGGACAGCTTCCAATTTCATTTCAGACAGATTTCGATATCATAAACACATCCAGCTTGTTTATGAAACCAAATCCTCAGAAAAATGTTGAAATAGAGAGAAAGCGCTGGAGTAAACAGGGAAATGTATCGGTGAGAGGCAGGAGAGCCGCGGCCTGGCAGCGCTCACCCTTACAGATTATGACTTGACATTTGGAGTCAGAGCCAGTGAAATGTCAGACGGGTTATGACAGGAATGGTGATAGGCAGATTATGGCTGACCTCTGACCTGGAAGTTCTGAAAGGTCACAGCTCACTCAGCCGTCTGTGAGCTGATGCGCTTTCAGATCACGGAATGAAAGGTGTCCGAGACAAACAAGGATACAGAGGAAAGTTTGGCAACATCGACATTTCAGAGCACAATTTTTTCTTCCAAGTGACGTTGTATTCACGGAAACTGACTGTTGCTATTCCACAGCACAGTTTACAATGATAACGTTGGGGATTTACAAACTAAAAAGTCATAGTCATTTTCAAATCAATGGGTCCTTGATTTCAGACAGAGTTAGACAAATGCAAGCTTCTCATTTCTGGCAGGTGACTGTCCATTTTGTCAACTGCTGCTAGCAGATTTTAACAGCAGTAGCTATCGATCATTATTAGGCTAACGTTAGCTTCATTGTCTTGGTGGAAAACTCTGTGTCTGGCCTGCTTTTTAACATTTCCAGCTGGCTAACTTTAAAATGAAAATTGAGCGTGTGTTCCCTCAGCTATGTTCCATGCCATGTCATTGTTTCGACGGTACATTATTTTGAAACCCCATGACCTGCCCTACTCTACTTCTGATTGGCTTATCTTTATTGGCTTATATTCTTACCTTAACCCTTACCAATCTCATTTATCATGCCTAACCAACCCAACCAACCTACGTAGGGCTCAGGGAACATAGGGCTGATCCCATTAAGGCGTGCTAATGTTCCAAGTATGGTAAAGAAAAATGCAAGATCAGACTGTTATTTCATTCTAACATAATCTTGTTCGAACAAGCAAGAAAGGGGTTAGATTTAAGCTTTATTGTTCTTATTTTAAAACAGTGCGTTTCACTTTTAACAGGGCTTTTAGCTCACAGCTTTTAGGATGAAGACTAACCAATATGTATGGCGAACGCAACACTATCTCAAAAAGAGTTTGGCTGTTGTTGGTTGGGCGTAAAATTCTCCAAATCCCATAAAGGACAGGACAGAGCCGCTAACGTTAGCCAGGACTTTGATATTGTAGGACCCTGGAAATGTAGTATGACCAAATATTACTTCTTTACTACTAATGAAATATGGGCTTGGATGGTTTAGGTTAGTTCTGTTGGTATATGCTAGTTAGCCAAACATACTAACGCTTGCAGCTTAAAGGGATAGTTGAAGTGGGGTTGTATGAGGTACTTATCTATAGTCAGTGTATTAACTACAGTAAATAACGGTCGGCACACCCCCAGTTTGGAGAAACGCTGGAGAAAATACCAACACGGGAGCAAAGCAATACTGCTGTGGACGGGGCTGGTGGTAAAACATATTTTTGTCTCCTTAAAGAAATACCCACCTAAAATAATCAATATCCGTTTAAGCGTAAACTATAGGCTATTTAGAATATTTTTCGACGGAGAACTGATCTGAAAGTGAAACGTATCTGTACTGTTTTTGTAAACGGAGTCTGGTGGCTTTGAAGAAAGTATAGATAAGTTTCACTTTCAGTTCAGTTCCCCATCTGAAAGGGCTGTTACACGGCAAGATAAAGCGATGAAAATATTCTAAATATAGCGTATACTCGCGTATAATATAGATTTTTTTCCGATGGGCCTTTCTTTTAGGTGGCTAAAATACATTTTGTTGCCGGCCCTGTGAACAGCAGTACATTGCTTTGCTCCCGTTTTCCTGTGTGTTTCTCCAAGCTGGGTGCTTGCCGACTGTCATGTACTGCAAGTCAAACACCTACTGTAGATAAGGACCTCATCCAAAACCCTTTAAGTTAGAGCAGATAAACACAATCCATTCCTTACACTTTTGGTTTTGGAAAAGCAAAAAAGCAAAAGAAACCACAAGGTCTTACGGTTGCAAAGCTATGATTGGACAGTCGCTGTTCGACGGAGGGCTTTCGTGTAAGATCAATTGGTTCCTGCTTAAATACCATAAAAGCATGACGTGCCAAACAAAACAACCAAGGGAGCCTTTAACCACTTTAAGTTCTGCAGAGTTCAATTTGCAGGCCCTCTCTCCGTCAGCTCCATGATACTAACCAGGTTACGTTCTGCCATTACGTCAGCCTCCAACAATCAATATGTACCATTAACGCTAATCACTCTTTAATTAGTGATCGAGGCCTCGTTTGCCTTGTGTGTATTTCTTCTTGTGTGTGTGTGTGTTTAGTTGGAGTTTGCGTGACATCCGCCCACAGCGAACACTTCCAAACGCTCAACACTCTTATCATTGCAAAGCAGTATAACACACTCTATCAGATTAGGCTTTAAAGAGATCTGAAGCGCTACCTGTTTCACCTGGGGCAGTCCCTCGCCTCTATCTATAAAGCAAATTAACATAACCCACAACGCTCCATCAAGCGGCTAAGAGATCCCCTTTCTTGTGGTGCTGGATTCCCCATCACAAGACACTGAGACAACACGGATCAACTCAAAAGCTCGCGGAGAAGAAAAGGAATGTGTTTGGGCTTCTCTTATTGCTCATACAGCAAGGCATTAGCAATGCCTCTTATACACTATGAATGATCCTCGGCACAGACTGAGAAGGGAGAAACCATTCGCCTTTGGGCATAAAGACGGTGAGCTTTGATTATTGATTCACTGTCTCTCTTCTTTACACATAAGGTACCATTTCGACCTGAAAGAACTCGCAAGCTTAAAAAAGAAGAGAGAGAATAGAAGAAAGGGGGTGAGTCCTTTGAGGGAAACACATGTCAGGGGAGTTAAACCCAAGCTGGATTGAAATTTAACAGTTTGGTGGAGTACAGGAGGAAAAAAGAGGCAGAAAAAACAACAGATCAACTTCAAGCTTCTGTTGTTTTTATAGCTTTAAGATGTAAAAAAAAAGGCAACAATATTTATTAATTTCTTTAAATTTGCCAACTTAATCATTCTGTTTCTGTTAAAAGCGCATGAACGTTGCAGGGTAATTTCATATGAGAGTGTGAAAATGAGCGCATCTCTCCTTAATTTATTATGTCTTTGAAGAGGTGGTAATGGTCTCTGTATTTCTGATGTTATGTTTGTGCATTTACATAATATGTTGTGCCAGAAGATGAGAAAAATTGGCTGTTTTTCTTCTTATGGCCGAGGCTAAAAATACCCAGGATGTTGCAACATGACGGCAACACACGCTGTTTTTGATTGCCGGTTTAAGCTGCCCTCAAGTACAGTCCTGGGATTGGTTTTCCCCCTAAAAACAAACATCTCAAACCTCTGGAGGAGCCCAGTTTTAAAACTGACCAGATATCAGCATCTCTGCGTGAATCCCTTCCTAAATTGTTTGTCGTGAAAGCAGCCGGAGAGGAGATTAAAGTGCTTTCCAACTTGAAAACAAAAAAATGCTCCACAATCCCTGCTTCCCTTTTAATGCCGAGATTAAAATGCATTCTCATTTGTGTGTGAGATGTTTTCCTTCATGAAAATATCTCCTTAGATTTGTCGGATGAACAATGGCGAGCCCACGTTCTTAGGAATCATTAACAAATGCTACAAAAAGGCCGCGCTGTCCTGGCTCTACAAAAAGTCTAAATTAGATTTGATCGGGCGGAGATATCGTGTGTTTTTTATGGTGGCCTTGTGTTTATCTCCTCTGCTGATGGTTCAATTCACTGTGGCTCAAGGTCACTGTCTGTATCTGCCTCTTTGGGATTACTTGGTAGATTCTCGACAGTGTGTGTGTCCGGTGTGTGTGTGTGTGTGTGTGGAGGGGGCTGGTCACTCGTTTCTTTTATTTCTGTCACACACACACACAGTTACAACGGTTAAATGTGAGTGGTGAGCAAACCGTGTTGCTGAGCAGAACTGTCTATTATGTAGTGTGTGTGTGTGTGTGTGTGTGTGTGTGTGTGTGGGAGGGTGGTGGGGTGGGGTGGGGGGGTTGGACGTCAGTGCAAAACCTATTAGTATGTCTGAGCCTGCATCTCCAAATCTTGTTACTCTGAACTGATGCAACAGGAATGCAATACAAACTCCCTCTCCCTCCCTCCCTCCCTCCGTCTCTCTCCACCAGCCTTCCTCTAGCGCTCTCGCCCACTTACTCGCTGTACCTGCGCTCCTATTGCAGCTCCTCTTCCTCGCCCCCTGGACACACTCTTTCTCGCTCTATCGTTCCAATTCCCCGCTGAAAATTCCCTCTCCCTCCCCACCCCACATCCACCCTCTCTTTCTCTCAATCAAAATCACTGTCTCTGGGTGCGTTCTAATCTGTGTTTCTCTTCCTAAAGCGAAATATTTTCTCCTCTTTGAAATTGTTTTGTGCTGTCCAGAGTTCCACATCACCTTGTAAATCACTCCTTTAAACTAAAAATAGAGTCTGTTCTTCTTTGATGTGATGTCTTTTATCCCATTATTTCTTTCACAATTACATTTCTTACTCTCTATCCTTTTATCTCGTGGCTACCTTCTTGTTACATGTCTTGAGTGTGATTACTATCGATTATTAAAGATCCAAAATGTAGCTCAAGAAAAAAATAAAGCTCCGCTCTCAATATAAGTGAAGTGTTTGGGAGAAACAGGGACTATCCACCCATAAAACTCACTGGATTTGCCCATGTGTTGATACCAGGGCTTTCAAATATCGTTTTAACGTCACTAATTTCTTTAATGCGTTAACGCAACTTGCAATTCTTTGGTTGTATCGGGCTCAGTTTTAAAGGTAGAGTGAAGATACTGTTATCATAGGAAACTAAAAATCTGAGGAACACCTGAGGAATCTATTGGTACCAACCATGTCATACTAGCTTGTCGCCAAGGAGGCTAAATAACGCTTTAAACTTGCGCTAAATTTTGGAGAGGAAAAACTGTCATGGCAATTTTCAAAGAAGTCCCTTGACCTCTGACCTCAAGATATGTGAATGTAAATGGGTTCTATGGGTACCCACGAGTCTCCCCTTTACAGACATGCCCCCTTTATGATAATCACATGCAGTTTGGGACAAGTCATAGTCAAGTCAGCACACTGACACACTGACAGCTGTTGTTGCCTGTTGGGCTGCAGTATGCCATGATTTGAGCATATTTTTGATGCTAAATGCAGTACCTGTGAGGGTTTCTGGACAATATTTGTCATTTTTTTGTGTTATTAATTGATTTCAAATAATAAATATATACATACATTTGCATAAAACAAGCAGATTTGCCCTCTCCCATGTTTATAAGAGCATTAAATACTTGAAAAATCTTGATTTTTGAACAGATAAAAAAATGTGCAATTAATTTGCAATTAATCACGATTAACTATTTTAATTGATTGACAGCCCTAGTTGATACAGTCAATAACTCCCATTGATGGGAGATCATTTCAGCCTCAAAGAAAGTGACGAATAAAACTGGAAAATGTATGTTTCAAGACTAAATATCAAGTTACCTTCAAGAAAGAGGAAAACAGTTTTTTGTTTTGTTTCTCTCACCCCGCAGGCGTTCTTTTCTATGAAGTGACCACAGACCGGCTGGGTGGGTAAACATGACCTTGCTGAGTGCAGTTTAAAGATGTCACATTAAAGGATTTCTAGGAAATGGAGTCCTCACTATAAAAAGAAGAGAAAAAAAAACATTTATCTCTGGATGGAACATACACAGTGGAGCTTTGAATTATGGTTATAAATAGCTCTAAATATAAGCTAAAACTGAACTTTCCCCTCTAGGCCCGCTGGACGCCTTCTAAATCTCTGTAGCTCAGCAGGCGGCGCCGAGCTGCAACTCCAGCTCCCATTCACAATATACACATTCACAGTTTTTGAGTATGTATGTTTGACCACAAGAGGTCTCTTGTCTGGAAAACATAAAAGTAGGTTGTTTTGAACAACATACTGTACCATGCTGGTATTTTTCTGGTTAGGAGGACAATCTATGTTTAAAAGAGACAATTGTGGATCTTGCACACTGAAGGAGGGGTTTGCCGAAAGGTTTGTGCTTATTAGGCTTGTGCATGGTTCTTGTGCCGGGCCCTGCAAACTCGCATGTCTCTCAAAATTTTAAACAAGTAAAATACAACAACGGTGACATTCAGCTACTGTAAAAGTTTTCACTAAAGCCCCTTTCCCACTGGACAAAAAAAATAACATCTGCCACGAACACCCACTAACATCTGGCTTTTGTCTTTGGTGGGAAAGGTGGGAAAGGTTACAATCAACATTCAGTTCTGGGATAAATGACTCGTATTGAAGTGAATACTGTATATAATAAATAAAATCAACAGGGATTTGGACAATTATTCAAATTTATTAACGCACAAAACATAAAATTAATATGCTCTAGTCAAAGCCACCAGTCTCCAGTCAGACATCAGTTTAAGTTTACCTCGCTGATCATAGAAACACACTTCAATCATTCAAACTCAACAGAAACAAAATAAAACGTATCAAAACTGTCTTTGTTAGTCTTTCCACAGTTCCAACAATCACCAAATCTGGTTTGGTTGAAATAAACCCTTAATTCACAGAGTTAGATGTGAAAAGAAACAGTCTCTATATGCACTCCTCAAAGCCACCAGGCTCCATCGACAGAAACAATGATTTTACCTCGCTGATAATTGTAAAACACACTTCATTCATTCAACAGAAACAAAATTAAACGCATCAAAAACCGTCTTTGTTAGTCTTTCCACTGTTCCGACAATCACCAGCTCTGGTTTGGGAGTTTGAAAGAGAAACTGAATAAGTAACTGATACAAAAGAAGAAGTAACCATCGGAACATTTTCAATGTTTACTAACCCTGCTTGCCAGCCGGCGTGTCCATGACGTTGAAAGTGACACACAAGGAAAAAAAACGATGCAACAGCACCGGCATACTCGCAATGGGAAAGGAGTCTATCGCCTATTTTTAGCAGATTTTCCTGTGTTTAAAAATACTAACATAATTTTGATGGGAAAAGAGTAAAGGAAAGATCATGTGTTGTTTTTTTCTTCTTCTTCTTCTACTGTGGCCTTCTTTTGTGCTCATTATTTGTCCACTGCAACCGTATACCGTATAGAGCAATGGAAACTCAAGGAGATGGTGCACGGTTTGATGTCTGGACCACACTGTGCCATTTATTTTTCTCCCCTGTAAATTAATACAACAAATGAGAACTAAAAAAATTTGTGAAATTCATCTTTTGAAGTGTTTTTGTATGGACAGTGCCTGATTAAGTGGGATAAAAGGCACCAGTTAAACAAGTTTGAGTGCAGTGATCCGTTGATAAGAAAAGCTGGAGAAGTACATGGTGGGCTCTTATCTTCTGCCTATATGTCAAGTCACAGTGGTGTCAGAGTCATGTTGGTGACATATCCATCTTCCCAGTGGGATAACCAGTCAGTGTGAATCCCCCCCTGCACCTACAATAGACTCTTCTCTTTGTCTGGAGAGTCTCCCCACCGCTGGGATTTTTTCTAATACTCTGTATTCCCAACATGGATTGTCACTGTTTCTTTAAAGCACATGAATCCCCCCGCGGGGGTTGGGGTTGGGGGGGAAGGTTGAGGGGGGGGGGGGGTTGAGAATCCGCCCGACCTGCCTCCCCCTGTCACCACACCCCCGAGGATGCTGCTCTCTCCTCCCCGGGGAGGGTGGGACCCGTCTCCCCTAGAGTTGGATAAGTTATGAATCCCCTTCCACAATAATAACTCACGGGCTGCGTTGGCACTGGCGAGGCCTATATCTTTTTTATTGACACCCATCTAATATCTGTCCGCTCTGAAATGTATGTTTCCATTGTTGAGTTCTGGCGTTTTTTCTTTGTGATGAACTACTTCATCATGTTCGCAGAGGCTGTGATTAAATGTGTGTTGTTTTATGACGATGGTGTAATTGAGGGGAGGGTGTAATAAAAGTTGCCCGGGGCTTTTTTTCCCAGCTATAGTGAATGTAGAAAGGGGCTAAATAAGAAGTGGGCTGCTGGAAATATAGAGGGTTTCTCCTTACAACTCCCCTGGCACACCCGCAATGCCGCGGCTCTCTCCGATTTTGAAAACAGAGCAGGTATCACACACAACAGCCGTGAATTGTGTCCTGTCTGGGGATTTGGTGAAATAACCCCGACTGCAGAAGTCATAAATCTGGGCTGAAATTGGTCCTATATGCGGCCAAATAAAGCATTCGAGTGCCAGCGCCTTTTGCATTAGAATGTCTGCTCACCCTTGGTTGGAGAGAGGAGGCAGGGGTGGTGGTGGGGGGAAAAAGCCAGACAAACATGTAACATATAATTTGGGATATGCATTATACATGCTGTGTGAGCAAGAAATCATGTCACATAGGAGCACAAGGCGTGTGCTGACATACACTGCCAGAAAATACACACACACACACACACACACACGCAGATGTCAGAAACTAAACAATAGCAAGGAGGTAAATCATTTACCTAACATTGCCCTTGAGAGAGTGTAAAATCATTTATATGAGGCTCAGACAAAACCCTATCGAAACAGAAAAGCTGCACTCACACGCGGGTGTCACTGTCATACTCCAGCGCATATCACAGAGGCCAGGAGTTATCAGCTTGTTATTGGGTTAACACCGCTCTGCTATGCGGGGGCTATCAGATCCACTCTGAGGAAAGTGAAATAGAGGCAGCGGGTGTGGATGAGTGCTGAGGAATGAGATTTTCTCCAAACTGGGGGAATATTATTATACTGAGTCAAGAATTTCCTCATTACAGAGAGATTTTCCGCTCCGGTTTTTCCCTCAGCCGTGCACATACGCATCCCCACCTCTGCCTTTGACTTTACTGTATGAGTGTAGGCAGCTGAGCCTGTCTTCAATTATTCACCTATGACGGATTTTCAACTCAAGACGATCCCCCGGCTCCCCCCCTTCATGTCGCGCTTTGCTCAACCCAACTTTCTCTCGTCCTTTTTTCTCCTTCACTTCTCTTTTCCGCCTCTTTTCACCCCATGTCTGCCTTCCTTTCATGCCTCAAACCTTTCATCCTCTCCTGCACCACCACCACCACCACCACCATCCCTCTCCCTCTATACATCTCACCCAATCTTGAGGTATCCCATCTCCACTCGGGCTTGACAAGTAATGGGTGTGTCTCTCCTCCTTTTCTCACCTCCTCCCACCACCCTCCAAAAACCCCACGCCGCCGTCGCTGCTCTCCCCACCACCACCACCACAATCTCCTCTCATGTCAGGGAAACCTGTAGGCATCCGAGTGCTACTTTTGATCATTGCTTTCACTGGGAGCCCTCATCGCCTTGCTCTGCCTTGGGGTGGCAAGGAGAGGCACGGAGTGAAAGAATGAAAGGCAAGAACAGAGTAAAGTTATGTCAAGTCTGGCTGACATGTGCAGCCAGGCAGCTGCTGCATGCGGTGAAGAGCAAAGTTGGCACATGCAGCTCTCAGCTATGAGCAATAAATAAACCTCCTGTTAGAGCTTTTGTATATAACACAATGTGGGATGACATACACGCTCGCTTTTATTGTGGTGACACACTTTTCCAGCTATTCAGGTGTAATTGAAGGGAAGATAATAAGAGAGAAGGAACAGGGAAGTGTAAACATTGTGCTGCTAGACAGCAACCCAAATGAGGCCAAACTGTAGCAACTCTCTGACACCTCTTGATTTATTTTATTAAAGTTCCTCCTCCAGAGAGTATAAGTGCAAATTTGGCTATGCACACAAGCAGTTATGTGAAGCATTTCTATATGTTAAGTCAAAATCTTATATCTGGTGTCTGAGATTAGTGCTTGGTATACGTGGGAAATCAGTTATTTAATAGTAGTAAAACCATAGAGTGTATATAAGAAGTGGACGTAGTCACCGTGACGTCACCCATTGGTTTGTGGACTGCCATTTTGAAGCCTCGAGTTCGCCATCTTGGCTGCAACCAAGCATGACACGAGAGGGTGAAGCTAAGTGCAACTGAACATTTTGAAGACATTTTTGGCCGACAGAACTGAAGGAAGTAAATAAGCGTATTTCTAAAAATGGCAAAGTATTCCTTCAAAAATAAGTCACAAGTACATAGTTTCATTGTTAAAAAAAATAATGTTTTGTCCTACAACAGCTGGGCACTGTAGCGTTTGGCAAACATTACTCAAACAGCAGTAAATAGTGTGTTGGTTTGTGGACTGCTGTTTTGAAGCCTCTAGTTCGGCATTTTGTCCGTTGCCATCTTGGTTTTTGGCCGTCATCATCTTGTTTTTTTGCAACCAGAAGTGACACGAGAGGGTGGAGCTAAGTACAACTGAACATTTTTAAGCCATTTTTAGGTGACCAAAATGTTATAATTAACTTTCATGAACTGAAAACACACTGTGAAAGGGTTAAAGTTGTAAGACGAAAGCGCTGACAAAACCCCCAAAGCCGTGGTGGTAGGTTGAAACTAGCGATTTAGACCATCAACTCATGTTTACAATGTTTACTGAGGTAATAAATCCAGTGAGAAGTAGGCTCATTTTCTCATAGACGTCTTTTTGCAACCAGAGGAGTCGCCCCCTGCTGGCTATTAAAAAGAATACAAGTTTAAGGCACTTCCGCATTGGCTTCACTTCTCAGACCCGGAGGTTGCGAGCTGATTTTAACCAGGTGACAACTGTACTATCACAGCTAACAACTGCATTTCTGTTAAGCTGAGAACAATTTCACAAATCACATGTACTTGGGTTAATGCAGTGGACTTCTATGTTCTAATGATTTCACTTGTTTGTCAGAAAAAAAACATCAACCATTGAAATGGTCTTCTAAGAAGAAGATGTCCTCATTATTCTTTTATTTGCCATTTCTGGACAATTTACAGACATTTCCTTATGCTAGATCAAGCCTACTTGCAATTCTATTCCAGCTGATTGCATGATATACTCATTATCATAAATGTGTTTGCCTTAAGCAAGTGTAAAACTTTTTTTTTTATTGGACCTCTACTGTTTCCATTCAGTCTGTCTAATTCAATACCTCATAAAAGACTTGGAGTTTAACCCAGCTATTGACAATATAATTTCTAATGTTCTCAACGTTATGTGCCAAAGGGTGGAAATTAAAGAAATACACAAAATGATCTCTCACGATTACCCAGATAAAGCGAAGATTAAAAACTTAAGACGCAGGAAAGAGGGATTTTTCTTGATTGTGAAATTCACTTGCTCCATGTAATGCGATTCAAAAGGAAAACAGGGTGTTAGAGATGCATAGAGAAAAAATAAAGAGAGTTCCCTGAACTCGGCCAGCAGTATGGCGCGAGTAAAGGTTCACACAGCTCCAGTCACAGAGGCATTAAAATCTAACAGAGGTGTTAAACTTTGGACGACCCGTAGGACACGCTGCATAAAACAGCAGTAAATTATACCAATGAGGAGAAGTGCAGACTGCTGGAAATAAAAAGTTATGGATGTGGCTGAGAGTATGAGGCGACAGTGTGCACGTATTGCCCTCTGCAACACACACACACACACACACACACACACACAGAGTCCTCCTCTGTCTGTCAGTTGTGGAGTAAAAGGTTATAAGTCTGGCCTATAAGGACATTGTGATTGCCACAACCCGAGCCTCTTTATCACATTCCTGGAACGGGCTCTGCATCGCCATCACACTTTACAACACATTGAAAGATCCTACAATATAACATCAGAAGTATTCTCGCCGTACATAAACTGCGAGGTTCTATTGAAAAATTGCACAAAGCACGTAACATTGACTACCGGCTCTGTCGAATGTCAGCGTCTGTTAACGAGACTTACGATGATGTTAAAAGGACATACATGAGGGAGCCGGCAAAGGCTCCTATATACTATATATGATGCAGCACGCCATAAGTCACGGGAGTGACACACACATAAAGCCTTATTAATGAATGGAATGTATGGAAGTGTCGAATCAAGACGCCTTAACAGCATCACACAAAGGAGACTGACCTACTTCAGATTGAATTTCATATGGTATAAAACTTAGATAATCTGTTCGGTCAGAATGTGTCAGCGGCGACAAAATAAGTTTTGTAGTGGGTGGGGGGCATCCAGCTTTGGATGACATAATACAGTGTTCTGTTAAAGACAATCTGGTGCACTTTGAAACGGAAATTAAGAGGCTAGATCTATTTATAACTTTGAGCTCTAGTAAAGGGTTTATTCAGACGGGTTCCGCGTTTCAAGACTGATCGGGTGGGTTGCCGACATCGCCGCAGATCCCTGACACACTGAAGACAGTTCGCCCCGGTCAATGCCGGCACAGCAGACAACGCGGACATCATGTATAAACAATATAAACTCCACAGTGACACACACATAATACAACAAAGGAGAGACTGCGCGGTTTTTACTATATTTATATGTTTTTTTACACACTGCATAGCGCGCGCACGCAGCTACGTTGTTAACAAAGTGGTTATTGACATCCTCATCTGGAGAGTTGAGCAGTGTGTTGTTGTACTCACCAGTCTGGGGCGCCACCGTGAAGTCCTCCACAATCTGCTCCTGGTTCAACTTCTCTACTCGTTCCTTCTCAAAGCATATAACCAGTCCACTCGGCCTTTCTGGTCCCACTGCGCTCCTGAAATTCAAAACGTTTTGAGTTGAATGAGGTTCTATACTGTCACATCAGGGATTAACAGTCTCAAACAGCAGAAAGTCCACACACAGACCTCACTGAAGGTACAAGTTCCTCAGTGAACACAGAAGTCACCAAGAGCATGTTAGCATTTAGCATCACATGTAAACCAGACCAAGCGTGCCCCTACTGTACAGGTCAAGAACATTGTGGGTATGTCACTTAGCGTGCTAATTGAATCAGTCATTAATTAAGATTGATGCAATAGTTTTTTTTAACTATGCTGAGGTACAATAATGATAATTATAACCATCTGTGATTTGATTTATTGAAATCTTAACTTAAAAGTTGATATTCAATCTTCAACTTCTAACCACAGAAAATGATTAAGTGGCTGTCTGCTAGCACCTCCTTAACAAATATATGTTAATAAACACCATGAGAGTCAGTCTGGTTGGTGATAGAAACAGTTACACGGCTGACTTCACATGTTTGTTTTTTTTTGCCTTTTTTTTCCCCTCTCCTGCTATTCTTCCTCCATCACCTCCTCTGTCTTGAGTGAGCCATTTAGCTGTCGGACTCTCGGCGCTGTCAGAATCCCCGCTCATCTAAGACTGAAAGGCACTTATTTACCGCCTCCTCCCCTCCTTTAGTCTCTTTTTCGTCTCCTCTCTGTATTCCACTCTCCATCACCTCGCTCCCTTTCACCTCCCACGAATTGCAAAGTTCGCGACACAGGCCAACCTGTTGTTTTTGTTCGTCAAACGTCCGCCACTCGCCCTTGCAATCAAAGTTAATGAGCAAAGACTTGCACACGCAATCAGAGGACAAATAGTGACACTGCCCTACAGCACACACACACACACACACACACACACATTCAGAACCTAAAGTTTTATGGGTGAGTGCTTTTACAAGCTTAAATGGGTTCTTAAGTACAGGGTATATACCTATTGAGACCAGAACTACATCAGTCACTCTGTCATTACTGAGCACACACACACACGTCACCGCTGACTGTGTGTGCGCATTTTTGTGACCATGATGGATTTCTTCTTCCCTTCTCCTGTCTTCCCCTCTGTCTTCCATTCCTCTCCTGCTTCTTTCATACCTCACTTTCCACCCCTCCCTCTCTTCTCCGACGCTAATCCCTCCATCCATCCATCCCTCCGTCCCTGACCATACAGAGTTCACTGTTGGTGTGGCTGCTGTGTGTTTTGGCAGGTCACACTGAGCCTCGCCGGTCCAACCAGAGTCGGCTCAGCGTGGGCTGGAAAACCTCACAGTGCTCGCCGTAGGCCATCACACACACACACACACACATACACACACGCACGCACGCGCGCGCGCACGCACGCACGCACGCACGCACGCACGCACGCACGCACACACGCACACACGCACACACGCACGCACGCACACGCACACACGCACACACACACATACGCACACACACACAAATGCAACCAACGCACAGATCCACACGCTTCTTATTTTCACAACACAGCTTCAAACAAGCGGGTTATAGACTGACCCCCCAATAGTCATTTGTCGCTGTGCCCCTTCGGCAAAGGATCATGGGAGATGCGGTTTTTCCAGAAATGCCATATAAAACCACAAGAGGTGGATTATGTGTAATACTTTAACCTGAACTTCTGTGGGCTTTACAGCCAATGTCAAGACCAGTGCTCGCCTTTTCATTTAAAGAAACCTTGTGCTGTGGTGGTGACTGAAAAATACTATTTGCATCATTTTACGTGCATAAGAATTGGCCAATTTTACCACATATATAAGCGTATTTGTGCATTAGTGCAAGAAGGGGGGTTCAGCCCCCTGCTGGCCAGACTGAAACACAGAGGAAATATCATTTTACATTTTTAAATGACCTCCAATAAAAATAATAGTGCTGTCAATTGATTAAAATATTTAATCGTTTCACATTGCTTTATCTGTTCAAAATGTACCTTAAAGGGAGTTTTTTCAAGTATATAATACTTTTATCAACATGGGAATGGGTAAATATGTTTGCTTTATACAAATGCATGTATTTATGTATTATTGGAAATCAATTAACAACACAAAACAATGACAAATATTGTCCAGAAACCCTCACAGGTACTGCATTTAGCATAAAAAATATGTTCAAATCATAACATGGCAAATTAAAGCAACAACAGCTGTCAGTGTGTCAGTGTGCTGATTTGACTATGACTTGCCCCAAACTGCATGTTATTATCATAAAGTGGGCATGTCTGTAAAGGGGAGACTCGTGGGTACCCATAGAACCCATTTTCATTCACATATCTTGAGGTCAGAGGTCAAGGGACCCCTTTGAAAATGGCCATGCCAGTTTTTCCTCACCAAAATTTAGCGTAAGTTTAGAGCGTTATTTAACCTCCTTGGTGACAATGATGCCAGTATCTTCACTCTAGCTTTAAAACTGAGCCTGCGACACCTTCAAAATTGGCAAGTTGCGTCAATGCGTTAAAGAAATTAGTGACGTTAAAAATCAATTTGCGTTAACAAGTTATTTTCGCGTTAACTTTGACAGCTCTAAAAAATAAGTTTGACAGTTTCAGGTCAAGTGCTTGTGGGAGCATTATCCTGTTGTGGTTCAAAGTATGAAAAACATGGTAAAGGATAAACATATCGGCTTATGTGGTTTTCTACCTAATCCCTTACTGAGCAACAGCTACCAACATCAGTCCCCAGCTGGTTAACTGTTTGTCAAGTGGTATTACAAACTATTTTTAGAGTCAATCCACATACATATTCCCCGAATCAAATTACAATACCAGCATTGTCAGTCGGAACCAAAAACTTGCATCCACTAAAGACCAATTACGAGCCGCTGTCCTAAATAAAACTCAAACTTCTTTTTGGTAATAACATGTTTAAACAAATACAAAGTTATATATATAAAGTATATAAACTGTATATAGATATTTATATATGTACTGATTTCTTAGCAAAAATTAATTTTGAAAACTGTACGCTTAACTGAATCCTGTAATAATAATAAGTTTATAGAACAGAAACGGATCAAACTTCAAGAAAAAGTGCTTCCGTCTGCCAATCAGAGTCATATTGATCAGCCACAATAAAGTATTTGTAATCAAGCAAACTGCCAACTGTCTAGTCAAGGGGGTTTGGAGAGGGGGGGGGGGGGGGGGGGGGGGCAGATAGCACAGATTGCCTGATTTTGGATGAGGCGTCCAGCACCAAATTGTGATTCACTCTCCGGAGATAAAGACGGACTCTCTGGCTGTCTGTTTGTCTGGCATCTTGGATGTGACAGACAGATGAGTCATAACTATGTCCCAGAGCTGACAGGCTGTTGAGACGAAAAAGTGGAGATGTGGATGGAACAAGAGGTTGGACGAGAGGGGAGGACGGGAGAAGGCAGGAGGGAAGAAGACGCCTGTCTGCTTCTCGCTACAGACGGGTCGAAGAGAAAATGAAGTGAAAATGAATTCTGCACCTTGTCATCTTATTTTCGGATCCTAATGCAGAACATTTCATGCCAAAAATCTAATTTTCCTCCATGTTTGTACCTTGAAACTCCATTACTTTACCTCGCTGCCAGGAAGACATGATGCTTTTCGTAGTTGTTACATCACATATCAGTAGATGTACTTGAAAATTTCAAACCAATAACACCATCACATTTTGGAATAATCCCTTCTGTCCCTCCAGTCCTATAAAAACTTTCAATTTCACTGCAGTGTGACATCAAATGCAACACTAGGAACAAAATATTTCACCTTTTCCTCTTTTCTCCTTCCTTCATCTACTGATGCTCAGAAGACTGAATATACAGTAGACAAGTAGGTTTCCAGTTCGGACATATTTCCTTATATATACTGTATATATAGAGTAGAGGAAGAAGTACTCAGATCATTGACTCAAGTAAAAGTAGCAGTACCATCATGTACTCTATTACAAGTAAATGTACTGCATTCATAATGTTACTTAAGTAAAAGTATTATCATCAATCAAAAGTATCAAAAGTACGTTTTCTTTGATGGAAAACGGCCCGTTAGTATGACTATTGGAGTATTATTACATATACGCAGCATTTTTATGTTGTCGCTGGTTGAGTTGGAGCAAATTTGATCTACTTTATATACTGTTTGATAGTGTATGTGATATTTAGAATTTGTTCTGAGTGTTTGATTTATCTTATATATATTTTTTATTTATATAGTATTATGTTTTGCTATTTTTATTACATTTTTTGTAAGAACTGGGCAGTACTGGAGACGCCTCTGGTGTCAAAGGCAACATACCAGCCATTAATAATGAACTTATTGCAAAAGCAAATATGAGTACAATTAAATAAAAATGTTTGTGCCACTAAGTGTAAAAAATATTCTATTATTATATTATATATAGTATTTTACAGAAATACTATGATTAAATAGTAACCCTCCTGATAACTTTCAGGCTGTGTTGTTTTTAAATGTTTCAAGAGGTTACTTGTGTTGCTGTTTGTGACACTTTATTGTCACAAATAGTGCATATTGCTGTGTTTTTATCTACAGGTGAAAAGTAGCACTGCACCATGCTACGTCTCCTTCCGGCTATTCCCTCCTGTTTGATGTGGAAGTGTGCGACTGTGCGTCGCTCTGCGCTAGGTTCTGATGTTGCATGGTTTCCACAGTCATGTGACACGGGCCAGCTAAATATGTCGGGGTTGTTTTGCCACAAACATTATGAAAAAGCAGTGAAAATGTTTGGAAGTGATGCAGCCACTCGCATTTGTATTTATATAATTTTATTATTGGTATTTTTTTTAAAGGAATCGATAGCAAATGAGTAGCTTGTGAGTATCGATACCACAGTATAGATCCGCCTATCCCTAGAAGCCACTACAGGGATCCATTACAATACATTATATGCTATGAACTGATTATATCTGCAAAATAACCGGTAACTCAACTCGTCAGATAAACGTAGTGGAGTAAAAAGCACAATATTGATGTGGAGTAGAAGCATAAAGATGAAAATAATCAAATTATACTAAAGTGGAGTACTTGAGTAAATGTGTTTAGTTACTCTACATCACTGTATTTATGTTTCTCACCACCTTTTTACAGACAAAACCTCACTGATTTGATCATCCTGACAAATATCTGATGGAAGCTTCTAAAATTCCCTCTTGCCTTTTTTCTGCCTCCAGGCCTGAAATATTACGTACAATCCAATCTGTACATGACTATACATGTGTACATTACACTGCCGCTGCGTCTCTGTTGTATCCTCATTTGATTTCACGACCACTGTTTGGGACGTTTACCTCGTTATGTCTGTGGCTTTTTTCTGCATGAGCGTGCATATGTGTGAATGCGATTATGTGCACTCGTGTGTGTGTGTGTCTGTCGTTGCTAATCTCGGTGGATATGCGAGAGTGTGTGTGTGTTTCTCTCCTATAGCCCCGGGGCCAGCCGCGGCGAGGTGTCCCCCAAGGCCCTTTCCCTCTTCCTCACATCTCCCCCCCTCGATTCCTCCTGTCTATCTACCTCTCCTCCTCCTCCTCCCTTTCCCTCCTTCGCCTCCACCTCCTCCTCCTCCCACCCAGCCGCCCCTCCTTTTGCCCTCTTTAGCCACGACACTTTGAATCAAGCAGAAATTAATGCAGATGATGCATTCACTGTCTCATTGTCTCCCTCATCCTGTGGATGGATATTGAGATGACAGCGACATTGGGGAAAATACTGACGTAAAGCTTTTAGCGAGGCCGGAGGGTGTTTATGTACAATATGTGTAAATGCAAATACGTGCGTGTATGTGTGTGTGTTGTATACATGTATGTACGTGTGTGTGTGTGTGTGAGAAAGTATGAGTAAGTTTGCCTTTTGGCACATGCCTATATCTGTGAAAGACCATCTACATATGTATGTGTGTGTGTTTGTACATATGCTTGTGTTTGTTTAAGTGCATTTTTGAGTGTTTTTTTGTGAGTGTGTACATTTGTGTGTATCTGTTCTTGTACAGCTACCGTTGTGAGGACCAATTTGAGTTTTAGACCTTCAGAGTGAGGACATTTTTGGAAAGTGAGGACATTTTGGCCGGTCCTCACCTTCGGACAGACCTTCAAAGGCCTGTTTGAGGGTTCATACTTGGTTTTAAGGTCCGGGTTAGAATTAGGTTTAGGTTAGGGTTAGTGTAAGGGTTGGGGTCAGGCTTTTAGTTGTGATGGTTAAAGTTAGGGTAAGGGGCTTGGGAATGCATTGTGTCAATGAGTGTCCTTACAAAGATAGAAGTACACGGCTGTGTGTGCGTGTGTGTGTGTGTGTGTGTATGTGCGAGTGAATATGACTAGGTTTGGTCCTTCCACCACGTGTTTGCGTCTGCGCGTGTGTACACATGTGCGTGTGTCACATTGTAATCCGCCACCTGGAGAGAGCAGAAAGGGGTTATGGGTAATATGCGAACTGCTGTTTGATTGATGAGCCAATCAGAGGGACACAAAGGATTTCATTAACAATAGACACCCTGCCACAAATCAGCAATCATCCACACACACACTCTCACTATCAACACTTATCAGCGTACACACACACACATCCCACGAACACACTTACAGTCACTTATCGACACTTGCGAGTGTGTCAGTCTACCCCACCCACTCGTCTACAAACACACACTGAGGGTGTGTGTGTGTGTGTGTGTGTTTGACATAAGTAACACAGTGTTATCACAAAGTCAGCAGTAATATTGTGGTCATTTCATCAGGACGGGCTGGGAGCAACGAGAATGCATATGGGTCACCGGTTTGCTTTTGGGAAAAGCCACGCGTGGCGGATCAAAACCGAGCATGTGTTCAACCCTTCCCTGCACATTTGGCCTGTTTCTCAATCACTGTGCTTTTGATAAAGAGTGGGGCTACTTGACGGCGGGGGGAAAAAAGAAAAAATTCAGCCGGCAGAATTACTTTTTTTAAAGTAAATTAGTTTCTACGCCCCGTGAGCCCTTTGCTCCGTTTTGATCTCCTCGCTTTTTAAAGAAGGGGGACACAGCTGCTGAAACACACACACACACACACACATACATACACACACATACACACACACACACACACACACACACACACACACACACACACACACACACACACACACACACACACACACACACACCAACAACAACACACAGAGCATGGTAATAGGCTATACTTTCTCATTAGGGTGACAGGGGTGTTATGTTTGTGTGTGTGTGTGTGTGTGTGTGTGTGTGTGTGTTGAGATGCTTCGTTATTATTGATTACAATAATAAGATATGTGGACACACAGATTATTTGCATCCCTGGGCAGAGTTATTGTTATCAGGGGGGATGATGTGATTATGATGGTCATATCCACACTGCCTGGGGCAAGACGCTGTCTGACTGCCTCCATGTGTGTGTGTGTGTGTGTGTGTGTGTGCAAGGGTTAGAGAGAGAAAGGCTGAGCGACACAGACTGCGAGTGTGTATCTGTGTGCGCCCTGCCATCTCCATAGCATGTCTATGTCTAATTGGCTCGGGCTGATTCCACCCCTGGAATCCATTTTACATGGTTACCAAGGTGACAGCATCCGTTGTCTCCATCGTCGGGTAGACAGAAGCATGTCAGCTCGCACACATATGAGCGTGCACATGCACACACACACACAGATAGGAACAGTGGCAAACGTGCAAGAGCCCCAATCCCTGTTAATTAGCTCCATCTATTAGCAGCAAATCCACTAATTAAAGCCGAGCCAAGACATGACCCAAAGAAAGCTATCTACATAAGCCATATGGAGGGCTAAATGTGGAAGGGACCCAGTAATGACAACATGCACACACAGAGAGACACACACGGAGACACACACACACACACAATGCTTCTGTACAGTATGTATCAAGGAAGGTCAATGGAAACCCTTGGCTCTTTCTATCTGCCAACTCTTCACAGAGCTGAAGAATATCGCGGGTAAACGCTTCTCAGAGGCGGCTGAATAGATGTCATACAGAGGTGTTTAGTGTTCTAGCCTTGATTCGGCTCGTCATGGAGAAACACCACAGCGCACCATGAAAGCCAGGGCCGAGATAGAGACAAAAAACGAAACGGGAGAAAGGAAACGGAGTGAATACAATTAATAAATATTTTCTAAAAAAGCCTTTTTACACAAATAGCAAAGCGTCAAGGCCGCGGAGAGAGGCTCGGTAAATGTTCCTCTCTCCCTTATTTTTTATCTGCCATCTCTTTTGAAAGGAAAATAACCTCATGTAGTCGCGCGCCGAAAAGTACCTATTGGTGAAAAGGTGAACTCAGCGTGAAAAGGAAAGGCAGGGTTTCGCATTTAAGTTGGGTTCTTTCTGCTTTTGTTCGCAGGGGGAGCAGAGAGGTTTCTGAGTTGGCTTTTAAGGCGTCGCGCTGTGAAATCCTGATGTTGATAAATGGAGCGGAGGCCCGCTGTGAAGCTCTTCAGTCCCCTCAACCTCCCTCCCTCCCTCCCTCCTCGTCCACCTTCAATGGAGACACAAGATGAATGAGAACAAACCGGGAAAATAGCAGAAGGACAACACATGAATGATAAAAAAACTTACAAGAGAGGAAGATGATGAAACAACAAAGACAAGATGACAGGTAGAATGTGTGTGATAGAAAAGTCAAGGTTCGAGTTAAGTGGGAGCTGAGCTGCCATGAAAGCAGTAAAATCATACATCTGTCAGGGTCGCTAATAAAAAATACAATGCAAATAATACATTTTTCAATGAAATAAGTATTATTGATGAGATAAATAGGGTAAAAGAAACATGTTTTTCCAAAGAACTACACATCATATTCTCTCGTGAATGACAGTATGGCTGCACTTCACTGTCAAGAGATCCACCATGGTGCACAGTAGAATGTTAAGCGAACTATACCTGTTGAGAAGGTGCGAGCCGCAAATGCTCAGACACATTTAGAAGAAAAAGCCACCACATGTATCAGCCGACATTATCTTTAAAATATATTGAACAGAAAGTAGTAGTGTAGACTAGCTATACCATGAAAAAAGGCCGCTGCTGCATAGACTGTATACAAGAAGTGGACGACGTCACCGTGACGCCACTCATTGGTTTGTGGACGTTTTGAAGCCTCAAGTTCGGCATTCTGGCCGTCGCCATCTAGGTTTCATCTTTGGTGGGTGAATAACACATTTTTAGATGACCGAAAGAGTTATAATTAGCTTTCGTCAACTGAAAACATACTGTAAAAGGGTTAAAGTTTTAAGACGAAAACGCGGACAACTCCCAGACCGGACAACGCCGTGGTAGCGGCCTGTCAATCCAAGGTAGCCACGCCCTAAAGCATACCCTGCTTTATGGTCTATTTGACTCTAAATGGGACCACAATTTACTAAATGAACATCATGTTGTATTGAAGAACACTTGAAACTAGCGATTGAGACCATAAACTCATGTTTACAATGTTTACTGAGGTAATAAATCAAGTGAGAAGTAGGCTCATTTTCTCATAGACTTCTACACAATCAGACTTCTTTTGGCAACCAGAGGAGTCGCCCCCTGCTGGCTGTTAGAAAGAATGTAATGCTTCACTTTTCAGACCCTGGAGTTGCCCCCCTGGGTCTACAAACCTGGCTAGTTTTGTTTTTTTTCACAAAGAAACAAAAACAGCTTTAGACAACTGGAATTCACCTAGATAGCATTGGAGTTACGGAGGATGCTACTGTAGCTCTGCTACCAGACCTGATGCTGCTGAATGTGGGATCACATTCGACCACAACGATGAGGAGGCAGGGACTGCTACAATGGAGCGACTGCCATGAAACTGGAGACACAACCAGTTAGAGATCCTGGAATGAAAGAAACCCCTGGCTGTTGGCGGAAGTGAGGCGCTGTAGTATAGAGAGCCTGAAACTCTATATGGGGGCGATTGATGGGATGATGGGATCATAGAGTCATAATGATTATGGTCACTAAAGGTCACTGCCGTGTTCTTTTATACCTTCTTTTGGTGATCTATCATGTGACTAGATGATAAAACCTACTATTGGGTGTAGTAGGTCCCTGTTGACCAACATCTATGGTGCTTATAGCGACCGATAACACCTATTTAATAGCCTGACAGCAATCTAATCGGCTGGCTGTTTGCAAAGGAGGATGGTCTTGGATGCCTTGCATAAAGGAAGCCTTTCTTACTTTCTGAGAAAAGGTTGGAGTGCAGTTGGCGGATGACTGGATCAATGGGACTGTAAGTAGTTTGGTTCGAAAGCAATTGCGCAATTTGTTTTTTACATACACTTCGACACCATTGCTCATAAATGAGTTGTTGAAATAGCAAAGCTCAAACAAAAGGAATTGCTTCCAAATTAAAGTTGCAGAACTCAGCTCCAGTATGTTTAAGGAGATTTGTACAGGGCCTATACTGTTGCCATAGAAAGGTTGCCTTACACAAAGTTGATTCCCATTATGAACGGTGCAACAGTGGGCCCTGCTCACCGATCCAATCATTCATGTGCCCAGATTGTAGAGCACATTGCACAAGAGATGGAAAAAGAAATTTGATGACATTTACAGACATCTCGGGCACTTTTGGGTTGTTGCGATCTACTTGATACAGTTCTGGCAACAGGATGATATAGTTCCACTCCATTCCAATGCAAATCAATTCGTCATCATGTATTTCCTTGAATGAACTTTGGAGTGATTTGCTGCTCTTTTCAAAATAATGGTGACCCAATAGTAATAACTTTTCTCTGCTACATTCTCTCCTAATAAGGTGTCAAAAGCGCATGATAACCACACTGTGATTGCCTTATGATTACCATAATCACATAATGATTTAATAAACATAATGTGCTAAAAATTAGAGGCTTGAATACTTTATGGCGCTAACTGAATAATTAACGGCATACCATTAATTCAAATGTAATTTTTTCTGACGCAGTCTGCAAGTTCCCCCATGCTTTTAATGGGCTCTCAAATCTACTTGTGATGCATCCAAACGCACTTCAAGCAGAGCGGGAAAATGACGTTTCCCCAAATAAACATTTTAAAACGTCAATATTAGAGTGCATGTCTCATTAAGATGGATATTTTATGCATTGTCACATGCGTGAGGTGAGCAAGAGTCTACGGGGGGAAAATGGATGGAAAGGAAAAAGGGAAAAGGCTCGTGTTGGGGGTAGGGGGTGGCGGCGGGTGGCGGGGTGTTGCCACCCAGCGGTTTGCTGCATGAAAGCACATTCAGGTGTCAATCTCCTGGAGGAATTAGAAAGCTCTGCGGGATGCCACTTATTTTCTACCCTCAGCACGCTCCCCCCCCACCCTCCCTCTTTCTCCCTCTGTTAACCGAGTGATCAGCGCTGCATTAGTGTCGGCTTTACAGCGTCACATTTCTCTCTCTCTCAGTCAAGATGGCTTTACTAGCCATTACACTTACTACAGTTTATTCATGAATCAAAACACAATAATAAATACCTGTAAGGGATTATGTTTGATTTTTTAACAATTTGACAGATGTGCTCAGCAGTATCGTTGGTCATTTGGCGAGGGGTTACAGGAGGAACATACGTAGATATAGAGGTACATATAGTGGATTTTCACTTTAGTGTAAAAGTTGCTGCATTGTTTAGTTGATCGTGTGCTCCCAACTTGTGATTTTAGTACTTCCAACGGCACTAGAAGGCATCGAAACAAACCCTGTACATTTCACTTTTCTCAACGGTGTTCTGGAGTGAACAATGAGAATTCAAGTTTTCCGGTTACAAGGAACGTTTAACTTAAGTTGGCTATTATCTACTTAAAGCTGCAATAGAAAGAAACAATGTCAAAGGGGTTGCTTGCAGAAAATTATCACCAACCTCTGCAATTCCCTCTGCAGCGTTACATTTTAGCATCTTTCAGCTCATTGTTTTGATTTTATGGGTCGCAACTTTACTGTTTTCATTCACTCACCATTCACTTTACACTACCTGCCAGCACCAAACTGCAGACAGACAAAATTAGCAACTATAGCTGTTGAATCTAGCGGAGCATTTAGCAGCTAAACAGACATATTTCCCTCATGAGTTGGTCGAGACTAAAAACAACAAGGAAATTGAATATTGGACTTGCCAGGTGGCCAGAATTATGACTCCAAATGAATGCTAATGTTGCTCTGTGTCTGTTAGATTTGTTTGCAACTTTATAGATAATGTGGTAATATGCTAGTGTAGTGTGCAGCAGCTTGTTGTACGGCCTTCAAGTTATTAACCTTATTGAGGAAATACAGGTCTCAGCTTCCTTCCAACACATACAACAGTAGTAGAGCAACTCATGTGGTGCTGTATCTGTTAAACACAGCGTGGGCTGAGAGGATGTATCATGTCGTCGCATTAAAATTACTGTGAGGAACTTTTAACTGGTTATGAAATAGTCTCAATTTAATACTGTTGCCTCTATATGCCCTACATACTGTAGGTAAATGAGACCATCAGTGAGAAGATTGGCTATTTCTATATAGTTATTCTAAAAGGAACAGTGTGTAGGATCTGGCGGTATCTAGCGGTGACGCTGCAGATAACAACTTCTCCCGTGTGCCAATTGTGTAGGATTGCTATACGGTGGCCGACGTGCAAACGTGAATGGCCCTCTCTAGAGCCAGTTGTTGTAAGAGTAGAGTGCGTAGAGTGTGTGTGTACAGTACATGGGAAGTGAGTGATGAAGCAAGAGAGAGAGAGAGTTGGGAACAGGAGCGAGTGATATTGTTGACACCGGCCCAAGGAGGAAAAATAAACAGAGTTTGGTTTGTCCATAATCCGCTACTGTAGAAACATGGCGGTGCAACATGGCGGAGTCCGCCATGTTGCACCGCTCCCTATTTGCATTCAGTATAAAGGATTCATTCTAAGGTAAAGAAAACACAATTCTTTTTTTCAGATGATTATACACTAAAGAAAACATACTTATTAATAGCAATAGATCCCCCTAATTGTTACACACTGGTCCTTTAACGCTTGTAATCGGTGCCACCGCGTCGCATCCCACGCAAAATCCTTCAGCTCAGACTCCAGCGGGACAGACCCAGATCCGGCTTCACTGTCGCCTTTGACTTACAGTTGGAGCTCTGGCAGCAGCGGCTCCTCCTCCGGCCAGGAGCAGAGCTTTGTCTCGCTGCTCCGCTGGGACTCAACACCGACACCACGCTGCTGGAGGCCTAGGCCTTATTGATGGGCCCTATGGAGGGAAGGGAGGCACGGGAGAACCAGAACCAGGACTACACGGGGCAGACTGTCAGACCCTGCTGCAGAAAAATGAAAGGTTTTCTAAAGGGAGTCTGGTGCTCGGAAACACTACCACTTTTGTCCACAGGGACCGCCAAAATCAACACTAAATTAAAGCTCCTCGTAGTAGCTTTAATATAGAAGGCTGAAAAACATATTCAGCAATGTTGTCCAATATAATGACACTAAATTCATGACAGAATGTTGTTCAACTGGATCACATGCGGTAATATGTCACCCTCTCTCTGACAAATTAGCGTGGTATTTTTAGCATTGTAGGCGAGTGTCGGAGCAACAGGCCTGATCACAGCTCCAGCCCTCCTACAGATCAACAACTGGCCTTCTGGGTAACATCTAAGTGATGTTGAATTCAAATCCCTCCCCTGCCAGGCAGCCTAAAGATCCATCACTGTAGGGCACCAAGACATTTCTCTCAGCCCATTTTCCTCCTCGTTGTACCTCCACTTTAGTTGTCAGCTGGAGCAGGAGAGATATAAGGAACATTCTGGCAGATTATAGGGAAGGTGTGCAGATGGAAACCCCGACGCCCTCCACCTTTCCCTCACTGTGTGCCTTTTTTTTTCTCCACCAAGTCGAGCCTGATGAATGTTGAAAATCTTTCAGGGACTTAAATTGTTTACCGTGCAGCCTCGCGCTCACCACCACTCTGTCTAATGGGCTGTGTGTAGGTGGCACTTGTATGGCCCACAACATTCAACACTATTAAACGTGACCCTGTCTTTCACACGGGTGCCGACCTCCAAGCAGTCACTCTGCTGCAAAGGGGGGCTACAGGTATGCGCCGCTGTGTGTGTCCTCCTCCACGCCGAGCCTTTTCAATTCTTTACACTCCATTGCCTCTGCCCTCCCCTCTCCTTTCAGCAGACACAGCGGCACTCAGTCTCTCTCCCCTCAAATCACCGTCTCCATCTATGAGGGGGGTAAAAATCAATACAACACCAAACAATGGCTTATAGGCCTAAGGGTGCAGTGTGCAGAAAGGTCACTGCTATACATTATGTATGGTGGCCAGCTAATGGTCAGTGTGCTCGCAGACAAATGGACTGTGAGCATCTCCCCTGTGTGATGATCGCACACACACACACAGCCGCAAACACACACACACACCAATACAAAGCCGCACAGGCACATATACCTATAGGCAGAAATGGATGTAAACAAGTACATGTAAGTACATGCATATAAATACGTTCAAAAGCCGCACACACACATTGATGGCCACACACACACACACATACAGTATCAAGTCAGCCTGAAATGGGTACACATTCATTCACAGGCACGCTCACTGGGGTGCAAACATATACACTTATACTCACACTCGAGTAAAAATGGAGGAGCACACAAGTACACACACACACGTCCATTCTATAATTCATCGATCACTCCGGTCCGTGGAGCTGCTTCAGAGAGCAGCACCCGAGCTATATATCTTTTATATGACTTGTGAAGACGTACAGCTTTGTGAAGTTTTCACCTTGCACCTGTTTTTATTATTGTTCTTATGTGTGTTTCTATACCTCGCTTGCGGTGAGTTCGTCTTTATTTTTGACCTCTTTCATTCTCATTGTGCATCTCGCTTATGCGTTATTTTCGTTATGTTATACAATTTTCTACATCTTTCTCTGAAAAGACCAAGACCAACGGTGCTTTAGTCAGTTTTTCAATAATTTCTGACCTTCCCACCTTGTTTGTGGCACTCAACCCCAGACCTGGAGTCTTGACGTCGCTGTGACGTTGCCAGGCAACCAGTGGATACTCTAAGGGGTTACTGCAACCGGCAAAGAAATAGTCCAGCACCTATTGACCGTAAACATACAATGTGTTGTTTTTAAGCTTCAGTTTTTTTATATGGATTAACAGGATATTACGTGTCAATTAGAGAGATTTAGAGGTTCTTGTTGGCTGAATCTTTTTTACCTATAGACAAAGCTAACCGTTGAGGCTGTTTTCATACACCATTCGTACCTATGAAAAGTAATGCACTGTAATTATATCCCACAAAATCAATTTGTATAATCCACATAATCATGAACCAGGAAGTCTAAAGAGCGACAAACACCACGTAGGGAGGAGGTCGGGGTGGATGGGTGAGTTAAAAAATATCGGATTTTCACCCAGGAGACTGTTGTTCGTACCCAGCGTGAAACCAGAAGTCAACGTTGATTTATTTGTCACATAAATTCCATACTTAAGTTACGCCACTTCCGTAGTTACTTTAACCCAAACCATGATCTTTTCCTAAATCTAACCAAGTCCAACTTTTCCTAAACCTATAACTAAGTAGTTCTGTTACCTAATCCTAACCAAGTTGTTTCCTGTGAAGACAGAAGTTTTATTTTGCAAAGACTGTAAGCATGTAACGAGCGGAAATTGACACGTGTTGCTGGACATTTGTAGGAAAACGAACGAAAAATGAGGATTAACTTTTCGTAAGATATAATACGAACTGTTGTATGAGGATACATTGAACTGTTAACCAGTCTTAGCTAAGCTAAGTTAACTTGCCACTGATGATAACTTATAGTATTTACTGTCAAGGCATGAGAGTGGTGATCTTCTCATTTAACTCTCAGCAAGGAAGCGTATTTCCAAAAATGTCAAACTGTTTCTTTAAAAACAGGAGGCTAATACATAGTTTCCTTGTTAAAAAAATAAGTTAAAAAAACAGCTGGGCACTGTAGTGTTTGACATTGACAACATTACTCAAAGAACAGTATTGGTGTGTATTTTTTACATCTGTGGATTAATACCATAGACTGTATATAAGAAGTAGACATAGTCGACATGACGTCACCCATTGGTTTGTGGACTGCCGTAATGAAGCCTCGAGTTCAGCATTTTGGCCATCTCCATCTTGGCTTTTTGCAACCAGAAGTGACACAAGAGGTTGGAGCTAAGTACAACCGAACGCCGAATACGAAATTTTTAGGCGACCAAACAGGTTATAATTAACTTTCATGAACTGAAAACACACCGTGAAAAGTTTAAAGTTGTAAGAAGAAAACACGGACAACTCCCAGGCCGGGCAACGGCGTGGTAGCGACCTGTCAATCACAAGGTAGCCACGCCCTAAAGCATACCCTGCTTTATGGTCTATTTGACTCTAAATGGGACCATAATTTACTAAATGAACATCATGCTGTATTGAAGAAGACTTGAAACTAGCGATAGAGATCATAAACTCATGTTTACAATATTTACTGAGGTAATAAATCAAGTGAGAAGTAGGCTCATTTTCTCATAGACTTCTATACAATCAGACTTCTTTTTGCAACCAGAGGAGTCGCCCCCTGCTGGCTGTTAGAAAGAATGCAAGTTTAAGGCACTTCTGCATTGGCCTCACTTTACAGTTCCCGAAGTTGCCCACTGATTAATAAACACTCTAGTATTTACAACATCAGGATATCTGGATGTGGTGTATGTGGGATTAATAAGACCATTATCCTTTTAAAGTCTACTTAATTCAGATTATTATTTTTACCAATGGCTGTTTAATAGCTGCAACATCAATCAGACTGCATCATTCACATGAATAAATGAAACCATTTAGTCCCGTCAGCCACGGGGACTCAAAAGATTTTCACTTCATCCGTCAGACAACATACATTTACCTCCCTAATGAGCAGCCGTAAATCCCACCAATCAAAAATACACCCTGCACAGGGATTCATCCTATGGCAGCAGCATCACAATGGTGACCACGGTAACAAGACCAGAAAACTGCAGCCACCAAAAGGAAAAAAGGAAGGGTGGAAGGGAAAAAAAGGAGTGAGAATGACTAAATCTACAATTATTGCCTGGTGGGGAGCAGAGTACATGCATCAGTATGATGTGGTAATTGCCTGGACATGCTAGTGGGGGCAGAGTGCACATTATTTATAGAGAAGATGGGAACAACATGACAGGAAACACTATGTATGTAAGTGTGTGTGCATGTGTGTGTGTGTGTGTGCGTGTGTGTGCGTGTGTGTGCGCGTGCCAATACTCCAACAGGAGAGAGTTTGACCTTCATGTAGGAGTGCTGGAGTTGACACAAGCACGTCTGCACTGGGACAAGAGCTCAGGTTTAACAGGCATATTGAAAAGGTCAGAGCTGTCACTCACCCAAACACACACACACACACACACACACACACACACACACACAAAGATGCACACCCAACCAAAGTCCAAATGTGCGTATCCACATACACACTCACACACACTTGGAGAGGCAGCTAGCGCATGCCAAAACGGTGAACCATGTCAAATTAAAAGAGAAGTTTGTGCGCTCTCTGCCCATCTCCTTTAGAGACTGACTTCAACACACACACACACACACACACTCACGCAAATACACACACACACACAGAATTGGGCAGCTGCCAAAAATCCCTGGAGCTGGCAGTTTTTGCCTGGTCTTATTTTTCACCCTCTCTCCACACCCATACACCCCCGCACACACACAAGCACACACCCAGACAGGGTCATTGGTGTATAAAGTTGTTTTGGTCTGTTTAGGGATTGTGATTGGTCGCTGTGTTGCTAGCCAAAAAAAAAAAAGAAAATCTTTCCTCTGTAGTAACAGCTCTACCTCACCCCCCGCAGCCTACCCAGCCTGCTAATCTGCTTCCTGATTGGCTGATTAGGCTCCTCACTCTTTCCTCTCTCTGCCTATACCTTTTCAAACGCTTCACACACACACCGGCTGGTGCGGTGTTGACACATGCTGGCACAATCAAAAGCACATAGATAGAGAAAGACTTGATTGGCAGCCACATATTATACTGTAGGAGAGCGGAGGAGACAGGCTGTGAATATAAGTAACAATATTGTGCCTCACATCTGTGTATCAAACCATACCTAAATACAGTATTTTATGATTTGCATGGCTCAATTTTCATAACATATGTAGCACATGCCACACAAAATGATCAAATTAGGTGATACATAACGTTGGGGTTTTTTTTATCAGATCCTCACATTGTTGTATGTTTATCACTGAAAGAATTACAGTACCTAATTCTCATCAAAAACAGAGAATGTCTTGGTCATTTTTCAAAAGATTACAGATATGGTAATACAAAACAAAAGTGAAATTTATGCAGAAGTTGGCATTTGAAATGATGTAGATGAAGAATAACTTTTGAAAACATTCATATTACACAGTTGTGTTATAGTAGGGCTGTCAATCGATTAAACTATTTCATCAAGATTAATCACACATTTTTTATCTGTTCAAAATGAACCTTAAAGGGAGATTTGTCATGTATTCAATACTCTTATTAAAATGGGAGTGGGAAAATATGCTGCTTTATGCAAATATATGTATATATTCATTACTGGAAATGAATTAACAACACAAAACCATGATAAATATTGTCCAGAAACCCTCACAGGTACTGCATTTAGCATAAAACATATGCTCAAATCATAACATGGCAAACTGCAGCCCAACAGGCAACAACAGCTGTCAGTGTGTCAGTGTGCTGACTTAACTATGACTTGCCCTTAACTGCATGTGATTATCATAAAGTGGGCATGTCTGTAAAGGGGAGACTCGTGGGTACCCACAGAACCCATTTTCATTCACATATGTTGAGGTCAGAGGTCAAGGGACCCCTTTGAAAATGGCCATGACAGTTTTTCCTCCCCAAAATTTAGCTTAAGATTCAAGCGTTATTTAGCCTCACTCTACCTTTAAAAGTGGGCCCGCTACAACCTAAGAATAGCAAGTTACGTTAAAGAAATTAGTGGCGTTAAAAGTGAATTTGTATTAAATTCATTAACTTTGACAGCCCTTAAATATAGATAATTAATCAAATCTGTCTTAACACTACAGTAAATCCTTACAAGGCAAAACGATGATTGCAACTTCACTGCATCAGTTATTCATACCACTTGCAAGTTTAATTATCTAAAAATGTAGTAAGCTACAGTAATGCCGAGAAGCATTAAACAGTACTGATCAATAAAAGGAGAGAAATTACATTTCTTTTTCCTGTATTCCCCCCTCTCCATTACTGCCACACAATGCAACGGTGAAGTAGTTAGCAATTATGCTGCAGTGCTGCTCACCAGAGTAATGTTGTTCAAATGTGGTGAAATGCTTGCAAAGACATGTTGCAGCGATTCAGTGATCTGTACACTCAGTAATAAGCATTCAGGCTACAGTAATATGAGGTGACTGCATTTCACATTTTAGTGCTTAAAGGTTAAGAAGTCTGTTTTTGCATTGAAACTCGGTTGTGAACCAAAATAATCATTGACTACTGCATATCTAAAAATCTCTCGCCTCCTCTAATACCAAATAATACAAGCAAGAATAAAAAAGCTCATCACTTAGTGAGAGACGAAGACCTGTTTCTGCCTGCTTCACAAAGGTGTGTGATTAAGGAGGGCAAAGTCTTCCCTGCGTGCTGATGGACAGAGGTGACACTCGGCTTTAATGCAGACCACAAATGATGAGAGAGAGGCTGCTGAACTGAATGAGCAGGCAGGAGGTGCGCTCCAGTAGCCAACGCTACACGGACCGATCTGACTCCACATCCACACACAATAATTACACATAGGTGTACAAAACAATACATGAAAGAGACCTTTGTGCCGTGATAAATAATATCCGTTTTCTACCAAAGTTGGTGCGTATATGCAGGTTTTTTAAACACAGGAATGCCAGCTAAAAACACACGATAGACTCCGTTCCCATTGCCAGTAGACGAATATGACTTTTCTTTTTTTTTTCTGGTGTGTCATGTTCAACGTCACAGACGCACCGGAAGCAGGGTTAAATGTTACGGTGGTTATTTCTTTTTTTATACATGTTACTTATTCAGTCTCTCTTTCAAGCTGTCAAACCAGAGTTGGTGATTTGATGGCTATTATTCTGTTTCCGTCAAGCTTGAATGAAGTGTGTTTTCCAGTGATCAGTGAGGTAAAATTACTGTTTCTGTCAATGGAGTCTGGTAGTTTTGAGGAGCGCATATATAACAGCTGTTCCTTTTCACATCTACCACTGTGAATTGAAGGTTTATTTCGACCAAAGCAGAGTTGGTGATTGTTGGAAAGACTAACAAAGGCGGTTATGAGTTTTATTTTGAATGAAGTGTGTTTTACAAAGATCAGCAAGGTAGAAAAATTACCGTTTCTGTCAATGGAGTCTGGTGGCTTTGAGGAGAAGCATATCAGAGCTGTTTCTTTTCACATCTATAGCTCTGTGAATTGAGGGTTTATTTCGATCTAAGCAGAGTTGGTGATTGTTGGAACAGTGGAAAGACTAACAAAGATGGTTTTGATGAGTTTCATTTTGTTCGGCACATTGATTTGATGTATTTCTATCATTCATTGCAGCATTAGAAGGTTGTTGATTGTTATATGTCAGTTTTTCAAGACTCCCCTAAAGTCAAGATGTTTTGCTTCAGAGGAAGCTCAGGTCTCTTTTGTGGGAGCTAAATTTGTTGGTTCAACACTGCCTTGCTTTTTCTTACATCTTACATGCATTTGGGAATGTATGTTTTATATTGACTTTAACTGATATACAAATGTTTGCAAAATAAGAGGATATATCATCTTATCATATATCTTTTTTTTCAGCCAAAACCAGCCTGTTATCCTGCAAAGCTTTTAACAGATGGTGAAAATGATATATTGAACATCATGTGACAAAAACACAAGTCACCCGCTAGTTTTGGACTGTTTTCGACCAATATAGACAATGCTGATATCTCATTTTTGGTGCTTTATATTCCAGGACTTTTGAATTTTACATGAACCTGCATTTGTCAAAATATGTATTGGATTCTTCTGTTTGTCTTGGGTTTTGTTCTGTTAAAGTAAATACATCAGCAGGAGCACGAAGGAACCTGCTTTTTTCTGGTGTTGCATTAATATTGGCTCTTACTGATATCCATGATTGCTTTGGTAAACATAAGAGGATGTATCACCTTGTGACATATCTTCTCACTGTATGTTGCCAAAAAACGTCCTGTTATCCCGAAAAAAGCTTTTGACAGATGGTGGCATGTCATACTCAACAGGATGTGAAACAAACACACACAAATTCCCATTTTGACACTAACTATAGCACAGCTTTGAAATCGTTTTTTGACTGACATGAACAATAACTAATGTTTTATTTTCGGCCGCAATACTTGTTGGGCATTTTTTTCTGCTTTTTGCTCGGTTGATGTAGATATCAGCAGGCGTCACATGCATGAATGAACCTGCTTTTTCTAGTGTTCATTAATAATGACTCTTCCTGGTATCCATGATTAGCTTTGCCAACAGAAGAAGATGCTGATAAAGCCATCCTGATTGTAAGTCGGAGAGAAATATAAAGGTGCAAGCCCACACATGCTCCTCAGAGCACAGTGACACACTCCCAAACACCTTCCCCGGTAATAATCTGTTGAAGGTGATAATTTATTCTCCATCTTCGAAACTGTCCCCCCCCTCTCCTCCCTCCCCACCCCTCTTCAACTCTCTGCACTCCAGCTGGCACAGAATCCACCCGCGGTGCGTGTCAGATGGGCGGGACGTTACATTTTTTTGGAACAAGTTTCAGTGCCGCAGACGAGAAGTAATTGTCTCGCATTTGCTTGCCTGACACTGTGGGTGTTTTCGAATGCAGAGTGCCTCCAACCCCGCCAGCTGTCGACATGTAGCCCAACTGGATATTTCCACTGGATACCAAAAAAAAAAAAGCTGGCGTTAGGCCAGGTACTCTCTTAGACAAACAGACAAACAGACAGACAAACAGACAAACAGACAGACAAACAGACAGACAGACAGACAGACAGACAGACAGACGGGCCGGCAGGCGACAGGAATGGGAATGCAATATTCATCAGGTGATACCTCCAGTAACACTCTATTATTTATTAAGTCTGAATCAGCTCTGTCATCATCCACACTCTAACAGGCTGAGCCTCGAGCACAGCCATGGGGAGAGTGTACGCAATATATAGATGGATTTCCCAAATGAACCAGTGGACCCGATGCAATCTGGTCCAAATACAGCTAATGAGAGGCCGGGCTTCATCTCAAATCCGCAGCGAGGGGATTACGCACGTTCCAGTGCAAATATTTCATTTCTCAGCTCAACTCTCTGGGTTTTTTTCTTCTTTTCTTTTTCTTCAGGTGAACAGCGTTGATGTGCCTGCGTAATTTGTTTCTATTCCTGTTAATGGTATTAATCAAATCATATGGTTCTCTAATGTACTTCCAACCCGCTCAGTGTGTTCAATCTGGCCATTAACACATGAAACCTCCTGTCCAAATAGTTAATACGTGCAGCTTTAAATAGCCATGGGATGGATTAATGATGAAGGTAATCATTTACGGTATGCTTTATTAATCTGCTCTCCTGTTATTAGGACAGTTATTAAGGCTGTCAGTCGTTATGGGGTGGTGGTGGTGGTGGTGGTGGTGGTGGTGGTGGTGGTGGTGGGCGGGGCAATCTCATTTAGACTGGAGGGATCTTTACTATTGATCTGATGTAATGTCTTGCCCTCAATGCTTTCACCTGCGCTCACTCTCACATCATTTCTAATGCTAACTGCTGACAACTGAGCTGATGTGTGTGACTTATGTACCATTGGCTTCTAACTACCTATAGAAGCCTGTACAGTGAACACTTTATACACTTTAAAGGGTCAAACTGATTTTACACATACATCTCAGTTTACTTGTCCTACTCAGCCTGTGAAAAATAGTAGCATAACGTCTTCTGTGGCTCTTGAGGAGCTTTGTCAAGTCTGAGGAAAAAAAATCCTGATAATATCATCAGGGGTTATCTCAGCTTGAGCTTGGAGACTACACATTTATACCAGGAGGCCTTGGTTAGAAACTTGACGGTTAGAGTGTGAATTTACCAGGCAGGGTTCAATAAAAAAATGCTATTGGTTTAATTATGGGAAATTCAACCCTATTGGCGGATAAGAACTGATGTTGAGCGATTCTGCAAAAACCACAAGGTTGTCCATCCAATTAATCACATACTTTGTATCTGTTCAAAATGTACCATAAAGAGAGAATTGTCATGTATTTAATGCTCTTATCAACATGGGAATGGGTAAATATGCTTGCTTTATACAAATGTATGTATTTATGTATTATTGGAAATCAATTAACAACACAAAACATTGACAAATATTGTCCAGAAACCCTCACAGGTACTGTATTTAGTATAAAATATATGCTCAAATCATAAACTCATTCCAACAGGCAACAACAGCTGTCAGCGTGTCAGTGTGCTGACTTGACTATGACTTGCCCCCAAACTGCATGTGATTATCACAAAGTGGGCATGTCTGTAAAGGGGAGACTCGTTGGAACCCATAAAACCCATTTTCATTCACATATCTTGAGGTCAGAGGTCAAGGGACCCCTTTGAAAATGGCCATGCCAGTTTTACCTCACCAAAAATTTAGCGTAGGTTTGGAGCGTTATTTAACCCCCTTCCCGATGAGCTAATATGACATGGTTGGTGCCAATGGATTCACTAGGTTTTTCTAGTTCCATATGATTCACTTCACTCTAGCTTTTAAAACGGGCCAGCTACAACCTAAAAACCGCAAGTTGCGTAATGCGTTAAGGAAATTAGTGGCGTTAAAACAAATCTGCATTATCGCGTTAACTTTAACAGCCATAGTTCGATAACTACAGGTTTTCACGGGTATGGCAACCAAAACCCTTAAGGATAGGAAATGATCGTGGTTATGATAAAAAAAACAAAAAACACCACCATTCTTCAAACTCTGTGCCGACTAATCTGGAACGATGTTTGAGCGCTGCTTGGACGGAAACGGACGGAATTTGTGGCTGAGATGACAAAGAAGGTATTGGAAAAGGGGCAGAGTTTAGCGTTAGTTTCCCACTAAAGACGAAGATATTAGTGGGTGTTAGTGCGTTTGTTGTCCAGTGGGAAAGAGGAGAGGAGTTGAGGCCTGCCAAAAAAGTAGCTAGATTTGTCACTAGGTGCTTTTTTGAAGAAAAAAAGTTGCTAAAGGGTTTTAAAAGTCGCCAAATCCAGCGAGAAAGACGCTCAACTGGAAACTGATTATGTGGGCCAGGTACAGTGTAGCTAATAAAGAAAGTCTTGTAATTATAAACACAGTAAACAAGTCTATCAGTGTCGAGAGTTGAGATAAATTCTAAATGGTTTCAAGATTGTCTCGGACCAAAACATGCTTGGCTGATTGTAGTGGAATCCAGCCGTGCATTTGTCTCTAAAAACATCCTTGAAAGTAAAATAGCATTGGAAACAAGTTGAATCACAGCACCTTAGATCAATCGCACATCTTTTCTATTTATATTACAACTACGTGAGGCTAAATGTCTGAACGTCTTCTTCATCATTAATTCACAATAAACAGCCTTCAATCGTCGATAATGTGCTCAAATTATACACCATGTTCAGCGAGGATTACATGGAGTTGCCAGGTTTTCACACATCAATACCACTGCATCATTTCTTTAACTGCTTCTCCCGACCACAAGATTAATCACCTCTTTTCGGAAAGCAGGAGGAGACCTGACCGGGAACCAGCAGCAATAAAAAGCTCAGGAACAGGACCACACTCGCATCAAACTTTTTATTGGTGCACCAGATGCCCTCAACATCAGCGCTGAAGATGGGTATCTGGCCAAAAATGTTCTGCTCTTTGCCTTTCCACATCAGCAGAGGACGTCTGGCGGTGTGCACCGACGACACTGTGTCTATATTTAAAAAAGCGGATGGGACAAAAAAGCAGCGGTACACGATGTAGACCTAGACTGAATAAACATAATGCATAATTAATAAGCTAAACGAGGCAGTGCTACACGGTGCCCCACGACTGCCCACTGAGACGAGCTTTCAGGCCAATCAAGTGTTGCCTGTATTGGCCTCTGTGTGCCCATACACTATGTATGCGGTTATGCCTCAGTGCACACACACTTATTCAGGAACTAATGAGGCCTTGGGAGATCGTGCACATCTAAAAACGTTTCTCTGTCTGCTTGACTCCGTATATGTTCATCTGTGCGTGAAGCTCTGCATATAGATACTGTACGTATACAGGACATCTCACAAGGCGAAGCATCATGCGCCCATTCACCACACTCGTTTACCCCGTTTGTGTTTTTCCTGCTTTCTCCCATTACTATCTTTGCATCTTCCCATCACCAGACTCGGTGAAGCATGGGGAAGTTATTAGAGCATTTTTGCTTTTTCTTTTTTACAAAAACAACTCCTCTCGCGTAATTGCATGCAGCATCACTGCTAATGTACATGCATGGTAAATGATGAAGAGCCTCTTTTCAATGCAACACACTTCCTAGATTTCACATATAAAAAATAAAAATGACGGGGAAAAACAGATATGCGAGTGGACGCACACGCAAACACACAAAAAACACAGAGCCCAAGTGTCATAACTATTCCACATCGCGAGAGAGCCCCTGACTCCACTTCAAAGCTCTCCGGCTGACAGTGGCTAATGATGAACACTCAGATGAAGAGCAAAGAGACAGCGATCCAGACTCCACATTAAAAAGGCCTCTTCCCGTATTTTACGGCGAGATAAAAGACGAGAACTCGTGCCCGACTGCGGCTAATGTGCGTTTAAGCACTCATACATACATACATAAATGCGTACACAGGCAGACACACTTATCATGCAAATGTAGAATAATTACAGTCTTGTCTGAGGGAGGGAAGCTGGGGTGCCTTTTGAAGATAGCAACGCTCAAAAGATTCATTGATGTTACGCTGGGTAATGGAGGAGAGACACGGAACTGGTGTCTCTCTCTTTCTCTCTCTCTCTCTTCTTCATAAAATCCAAATAACTTGCATTTCTCTGGACAATGGTGTGTATTTGCATCTGTTGTGAGGATGGGAGAGGCCATGTGCAGGTGTGCAGATTAATTATTTAAGCCAGATGTTTTCAAAGTGTGAGGTGGGACCTCCCCAGGGCGGCTCCAAAGTGTTTCAGGGGAGGCTCAGTGAATGGAAGTGAAGAAATTCTACATTGGTTATTTCATTAGTTATCAAAAGAACACATAGAATAGCCTAAATGTGTGTGATTTGGTTAAAGAGATGCCGTAGTTTGGGGAATTTTACTGTTTTTTCCCACTTTCCCAGGGTCAGAATTTAATAAATGCCTTAGAACAAACCTTTTTTTATGTATTTTGTGTAGTCTGAAGTTATGTCAAACAGCAATATTAAGCTATCTTGGCTCAATTGTTGAGTGTTTATAGGATCAAATAACATAATCATGATCCCATAGACATCCAGGAATTGAGCGAAACTAAGCAAGTAAACTAACGAGGTTTGAGGGGGCGTCTTTTTCCATGTTTTGTCTGAGGGGAGGCCCCCAGTCTCAGACTTTGAAAACCCCTGTTTTAAGCAATAGCTCACGACAGGCCATGGTATGGTTTGATAATATCACAGCTATAAGGGGCATTTTCGGCCCGACGTGAAGCGTAGCTCCACTTTCTCCGGTCCGTGAGTTTTGTTTGCCAATAGCTCTGGAGAGAGGTTTCACCAGAGGGCAACCTCCGGGTCTTAGAAGTGAAGCCAATGCTGAAGTGCCTTAAACATGCATTCTTTCTAATAGCCAGCAGGGGGCGACTCCTCTGGTTGCAAAAAAGAAGTCTGATTGTATAGAAGTCTATGAGAAAATGAGCCTACTTCTCACTTGATTTATTACCTCAGTTAACATTGTAAACATGAGTTTATGGTCTCAATCACTAGTTTCAAGTCTTCTTCAATACAGCATGATGTTCATTTAGTAAATTATGGTCCCATTTAGAGTCAAATAGACCATAAAGCAGGGTATGCTTTAGGGCGTGGCTATCTGGTAATTGACCGGCCACTACCACGGCGTTGTCCGGTCTGGGAGTTGTCTGTGTTTTCGTCTTGCAACTTTAACCCTTTCACAGTGTGTAATCGGTTCAATTATAACCTTTTTGGTCGCCTAAAAATGTCTTATTCAGCGTTCGGTTGTACTTAGCTCCACCCACTCATGTCACTTCTGGTTGGGAAAAAACAAGATGGCAACAGCCAAAATGCCAAATTTGAGGCTTCAAAACTGCAGTCCACAAACCAATGGGTGACGTCACGGTAACTATGTCCGCTTCTTATATCTATGCGTTTCACACTTGAGGCCACTTAAGGCCATAATCTCTCGTATCAAGACCCGCATCGGATAGTTTCTGAATCGTAGTGCTGCGGAGTCAGTGGTTAGTGTATTTCTGCTGTGATGTCAGCTGGGATCGGCTCCAGCCCTCCCCCCCGCAACTCCGGGGATAAGCGGTTACAGATAATGGATGGATGGAGATATAGAGGAGTAATGTCTACCAGAGAATGAAGTTGCTGTCTCTCTGTGTGTGTTGTAGCTAGCTATCTCACAACCGCCACTCTGCACTGCTCTCACACGGCGATTACAGCTGATAACGCCGTCCCGACCGACAGCGCCATTGTGGAGGCGCAGCCCCCACCCCTTTCGGTTCCCCCTCAAGTAAACATTGTTATTTCTGTCTGCACTTTCTCCGTTGTTTGCACTGCTTAGCGCTGTTATCACCGTTCACTGCGAGCCTCTGGCCTCGCTGTCGCCACGTTGAGAGCCGTTGAGAGGCAATAAAAATGCTCCCAATCCCGTATTTAGCACCATTCATTAATTAATTCAACATAAGTGAAATAAACTTGTGAAATCACGAAGAAAGATTGATAAACCACAATGCAATGTGTACAGTGACTACGGTTACAGTGAGGACGTACAAGAGAGAGGATGTCTGGGCGAAGGTGGCCGCTACGGGCTTACTGCCAACCTCGTTGTGTTTTCATGAGGAAACTAAGGAGTTAGCAAAGGGCCGAGGACACACACATATACACACACATACACACACACATGCGTGCATACAAATGACCAGGCAGGAATTTAAACTCAAACACCGGCGCTGACAAACACACAAACACACACACACACTCCTGCACAGGCAAGCACACAAACTAATTGGCCACCCCATTAGTAATTTATTAAGCTTGTCCTTGTAAATTTTATCAGTTATCCAGCAGGGGAATAGATTTATTGATTCGCTCTGCATTCATCAGGCCCAGAAAACAGAGTGAGAGAGAGAGCAGAGGAGTCGGAGAGAGGCAGACGAGCAGCAGAGAGAGAGGGAGAGAGTACATTTATCAGGGCGGACAGCATCGGGTTCCAAGCGGCTTTGCAAGAGATCAGGCTGGAGTGTGTTGTGATTCCCCCTGGGTCACCACTATATCCTGCTTCATTCACAACGCTGCCTCGCCTCAGCTTATCAATGCGCACCTCACGATCAATAATTCTCATAAAACACCAGGCAGGCTTAGGCTTATACCTTCTCACGGCCCAAAAAAAAACAAAAAGAGATGCTGTCAAACTTCATCTTAACCCCCCGGAGCCGCAAATAAGCTGCAGGGCAAACCAGTACACGCAGGGTCACGTATACACTGGAAGTGAATTGTAAGAAAATTTCAATTTGTAAAAAGCAACTGCCAGACTAACTATGGACAATATGTATGAGGTTGTGACCTCATTACTGTATCACCTCTGGCGCAGTAGTTTCCAGGGTTTTTTTTCTCTTTACTAGGTATTGGCGAGTATCGACTGACTGGGGAAGTATGTTGTTATTGTGATAGCATTAGTCTCTGTGGCTCATCCACCCTGCCCATCACTCCTCTAACACTCCACTCCATTTGTGATCACTAGCAGTCCAGGGGGAGAAAACCTCCTACTGCAGTTTTCAGTCCTTTCCTACAGCAGGAGAAACAATATGAAATAAGTGGGGGGGCGGAGAAGGAAAGGAAAAAGGAGAGAGAAAGAAGGCAGAGGAGAAGAGTTGGAGTTGTTCTTGTTGGCAACGGTGATAATTGTGGCGTGTTTCTCTGTGCTCGAGTATATATATATTCACCTTTGTGGGCGGATGGATGATTTTCCGCGTGTGTGGGCACGGAAGTTAAATCGACGTGACAGCGGGAAGGCTCGACTGTAAACATTGGTTTCTGAAACGCAATCCTTTGTAAATACAACCCATCCCCAGATTTCTTCTTCTTTTTTTTTTCACTCTGGACGTTTTGCAAGCAATCTTTTTGGGGTGAGGATCAGAGAAAACGCCGCTCCAAGATCCCTTTCCCTTCAGGCGTCGCCTTGACTAGTATTGTTCCAGGATTCCCCAGCATGGCTCACCAGGAGGCCAGCGCTGCCTGCTGCGTGATTGGTGGAAGAACCCCATGTCTGGGATTTGGGAATCCCGATTCCTAATCCTCTGCATGGCTTCCTCCTTCTCTGGACGTCTCAGGTTGGAACATGTAGGTGGAGTGGTATAAACACATGAGTATACGCACACATGCTAAGACATATGGACTGGAGCGATAAGGCCTGTGGATGTTTTTAAGACCGTTATTGTATGGATTCCAACCATTTAGCCTCAGGCATTTGGCCACCGTATTCCCCTCTAAGCTCCCGCAGATATTCACAATATCATTTAAGAAAGTACATCTTCACATGCGTGCATGTTTCTCAGCACTGAACACTTCTTATTCTGCTTTCATCTCCTATCTCTACTCAGAGAGCTCTTTTTATAAACCTTGATTAACTATTTCTTGATGTATTGTCAATAAATATAGAGGATCAGACTCTACATACCATTTCCATATTTTTCTTACAGATAAATGTGGCTGTTCTAAAACTGCTGGCAATCCTGTGTTTCCTGTTGTTGAGTTCAATTCAAAAGTGTTGAATTGAATTCAACAAGTGGGAAATACTAATTACTTGAAATTCTAATAGTTTGTTCTCTTTCTAAAGATCTGGCATGTATAAAAAAAATGCTCAAGGACCCAGAGAATAACCTTCTTAAGACTGCTTAGTTTCACAGGTCAATGTCGGAACCAAATTACAACTGCAGGAATGTGCTGCCAGACTACTTGCAAATACTTTAGTTTTTACATTTTTCAAACTACCCGGTAACTTCTAACTTCTAAGGCCCTCAACCTATTACTATATTTAGTCGTGATTAATCAAATGATTGTCCATAGTTAATCGGGATTAATCGCACATTTTTCATCTGTTCAAAATGTACCTTAAAGGGAGATTTGTCAAGTATTTAATACTCTCATCAACATAGGAGTGGGCAAATATGCTGCTTTATACAAATGTATGTACGTATTTATTATTGGAAATCAATTAACGACACAAACCAATGACAAATATTGTCCAGAAACCCTCACAGGTACTTCATTTAACATTAAAAATATGCTCAAATCATAACATGGAAAACAACAGCTGTCAGTGTGCTGACTTGACTATGATTTGCCCCAAATTGTATGTGATTATCATAAAGTAGGCATGTCCGTAAAGGGGAGACTCGTAGGTACCCATAGAACCCATTTACATTCACATATCTTGAGGTCAGAGGTCAAGGGACCCCTTTGAAAATGGCCATGCCAGTTTTTCCTCCCCAAAATTTAGCAAAGGTTTGAGGCGTTATTTAGCCTCCTTGGCAAAACGCTAGTATGACATGGTTGGTACCAATGATTCCTTAGGTTTGCTAGTTTCATATGATACCAGTATCTTCACTCTAGCTTTAAAACTGAGCCCGCTACAACCTAAAAATCCCAAGTTGCATTAATACGTTAAAGAAATTAGTGGCGTTAAAAACGAATTTGCGTTAATGCGTTATTATCACGTTAACATTGACAGCCTTACTAACTTCCCTTTCCTCTTATTCTCCCTTTGTCTTTGTTAAACAAGACATAAAAGATAAAGCAGTAAATAGAGAAGGAAAGGGTGTGAAGGATAGGGTGGAGGTGGGCGTTGAAGCTGATTTGGAGGGATGAAGGGAGCAGAGAAAAGGGGAGAAGGAGAGGAGAGGAGGGGAGGCAACAATCTGTGCTGGTTAACTTCTCCCCGTTGACCCTGCAGAAGGGGCCACGGCTCCCTCCATCTGCCTGAAATAATCTCCCACAAACACACACACACACACACACACACACACACACACACACACTCAGGCGCGCATGCACACACACACCTTCCCAAATGGCAAAGAGAAAGGATTAATGATATTCCAACACTTGCACACAATCAGCCAGAATCCATCACTCCCATTTCTGCAGGAGCCCAGGCGTGCCAGTATGTGTGTGTGTGTGTGTGTGTATATCTCACTTTGAAGACTGAAAGTGTTTGTGTGTGTCTGCAAGTGTCTGTGTATTACGTGGGTGTGTGTCATGTCTGGGGCACCATATGTTCCCCACAAATTTGTTTTCACCCCTAAAAAAGCATATCCATATGCATATTAAGCAGCTTTAATTAAGACCCCCTCTACCCACATGCATACTGTACACAGATGTACACACACACACACACACACACAGACACACGCTCGCTTCCTGGGAGAGGTAGTGTGATTTCCGAGCATCGCATCGCTAGTGAGAACACTTGAGAAACAAGTTAATTGACATTGACTATTCATATATACAGGGTGTGTTGGCTGGGCCGTGGGCAGATGGTGTTTGTAAGCCCCGATATAAACCAACAGTCAAAGAAAAAGAAAAATGCTGCCTCAGTCTTCAACCGCATGATGGTTGACAGTGAGGGCTGCACACACTGATGCTAAGCAGTGGTTCTGGACCAATAGCACTGTTCAGTTTCGCCAAAATGAACAAAATGGGTCAATTCTTTTTATTTATTACTTAAAGGCTACTTGCCTCTGTTTTTTGTAATGTTCAAATGTTTTTTAATAAAAGAGTACGTGTTGAATTACACGGGATTTAGTGTTGTTGTTTTTTTGTTTTTTTACCGTGGTATCGAATTGGTTATCGAGAATCGTGGAAATTCACTGGTATTGGTATCGACTACTAGATTTCTGGTATTGTGACATCCCTAAACTCAACAGCAGCAAAACAGAGCTCATGATTGTGGCCTCCAAGGCACTGCATCGGAAGGTTGGAGATCTCCTCCTAGACGTGGCTGGCAGCTCCATCTACCTATCCTCCGAGGTCCACAACCTATAGGCGTCATCCTGGACTCCACCCTTTCATTTCAGTCAAATCTGTCACAAAATCCGCCTACTACCACCTCAAAAAACATTTCTCGACTCCGGCCATCACTCTCTGGCCCTGTGGCAGAGACCCTCATCCACGCCTTCATCCCCTCCCGCCCTGGACTAATGCAATAATGGAGTCCTGTCCAGGGTACCCAGCAGACAGCCCTGGACAGGCTCCAGTATGTCCAGAACTCAGCTGCCAGGGTTCTCACCCGCACTAGGCCCTGGCAGCCCCTCACCCCTACTCTCATCCACCTCCACTGGCTTCCAATCAAGTCCCGCATCGCCTATAAACTCCTCCTTCTCACATACAATTCCCTCCATGCCCTTGCCCACCCAGTATCTAACCAACCTTCTCCATCCCCCTATACTCCATCCCAGAAGCTACGATCCTCCAACACTGGTCTGCTCTCCATCCACCCCCCACACCAGGCATGCAAACTTTTGTCGACAGAGCCTTCAGCGTCGCGGACCCACGTCTCTCCCTCCTGAAATCAGAAATGCTTCATCCCTGGACACTTTCAAAAAACACCTCAAGCACCACCTATTCATCAAGGCCTACATGTATGACCTCAGCTAACTCTTTTTACTCATCACTATTTTAATTACTTAGCTACAGTTTTTTTTCCTCCGTTTTATTAGCAGTATGATTTTGAGTGCGCTCTTTGTAAAGCGTCCTTGGGTTTTTTGAAAGGCGCTATATAAGTCCAATTTGTTATTATCTTTAGGGTTGTGGATTGCAGTTATTTGGTGTCAAAAGTGTAAATCAAGTCACTGATTAATAAATGGCCAGGACAAAAACCAGCAGGCCTTTAGGTTCAAAGGAGCTGACTACAAGTCAAGTCATTAGCTGTGACCATTCAGACCCGAGTCTGTATTTTTCATCCGAAATTGTCGCAGGTTTAAAAATAAATATCACCTCGTTGTGTAAGTCACGTTTACATGAATAGGGTTCTACTAGAACCCAATGCATTTAGCCACAATAGCTAATCTTTCTGTGGTTTGGATTCAGAAACAGGAGGTTGAAATGATTTATGTAAAATGAAGTTTATATGGAAAGCTTGAGGCTGCCTACCCAGATCTACATTATATTGCCTGATTCTGCATTTTCCGAATTTCGACAACAGAGGTGGTTAAAAAATGACTTCCTTTAAAATATCGAATTGAAAGAACCTTTTCTGTCATCTATTTTCTTTCACAGTTCAAACTGAATTGTTGCTCGTTTGCAATTCCACACTCGACTTTTTGAGGCAAATTTATGTTTAATAAATGATAGCACGCTAGAGCACAAACCTTGCCTGAAGTACCCTCCAGTTGCTCCAGTGTTGCAGAATAATAACACAAAATCATAACATCATAATTGCTGTTTAAAGTGGTAATCCTTAATCCCCATGCTTTTCCTTTATGATGATGAGATCCTTGATATTAAGAGATCATTGCTGGGTGCAATTTTACACTGAGCTCGTCAATGATGTGGTCAGTAGGCCTATACTCTGTCTGTCTGTTTGAGTCAAACCTTTTCCTCCGTGATCCCATTTTCTATACCTCTTTTAGGGTCAGTGGGAGTTTGTGATTATCCCAGCACCCCGGATAAGTTGCCACTCCATCAGAGAGCTAACACACAGGTGACAAACATATTCATTCTCTCACCTACAGGCAATATAGAGTTTCCACTTCACCTCACCGGCATGTCTCTGGACTGTGGGAGGAAACAGGAGCACCGCGACACACAAGGAGTACAGCAAACTCCACACAGGGAGGACCGATTTCATCAACGTGTGCGATACTGAGAACATATACGTTCTTGTCATGGTTTGATTTATTTAAAATGCACCATGTAAACTTTAAATAAATTATATTTTTACTCCCACATCAGACATTACATTTTCTTGTTGTGGTTCTTCGCCATTCTCCACCTTTCTGGTGGTGCTTTCTGCATGGTTGTCTCTTTCTGGTTGTCTTCTGGTTGCCCAAAGGACATCTGCATGCATTTGTAAATCTTCCACCCTTGACTAGACTTATTTACATTATTTTCTGCTCTGATGTATCCAATTACTACTTGCATGTGATGCTCCATCTAATTTAATATATGAACCAAAGCTGTGACACTTCTGGACAGTACGGATGCAAATCAGGGTTCAGAATTCTGGTATCTCGGGGGCTAAAAACAGCCACTGAAAAGTGCTTTGACAATCTTCATTAACACATGACTGCTTATTAAGTGTGTTGATTGAGAGCTCAGCGTCTGAGTTCAGTGAATGGGAACATACATTGTATATGTACGGTTGTAGAGGGCACACTGGGATAATGATGGCAGGACTCAGGAGAAGGTATAGGAGTCGCGAACGACGGTGTCTCTACAAGCCGTGAAAATGGCTGTGGCACCTCCAAGTCACACATTTCTGTCTCCGACGGGGAGGCTGTCGCCATGGCGACGCAGCTTTTTGGCTTTGCGGGGTGATAACAAGGTGGGGATGTGCTTAAAGAGAGAGGGGGGGGGGGGGTGACGGAAGGTGGGGTTAGTGGTGCACAGAGGGAGGGGGCGAGATAAACTCAAAATGCTGCCCCTAAAGTATTTTAAACCCCAGAGAGCCTCTGCCTCGGACAAAAGAAGAAATACATGAAGGAATCGTGCACACGCGCACAACTTTATAATGGTACACTTGTGAGGTCCTTAGATTCAAAACATCTAATTCCTAATGCATTTAATCACTCAATTCTGACCAACAGGATGAATTCTGTTTGATTTCTTCCTGGACTCTATTTTATTCATTTATCTTGCCAATGTTATGGTATATTATATATTCCAAGGCACAGATTTTCAGCTGCCGCTCATGCATTTTTACTGTGCCATTGTGTGACACAAAGTACAGTTTGCCTAGCAACAAGTCAATGCATGGTTACGAAAAATAATGTAGCTATTATTTTATTATTACTATTATTATTCATATTTACAAGCGATGATTCAGAGGCAGATGTCGGCAGGTCCCATAGCAGTGTGGATTTTACGGTGTTGAAAGATGAGTTTCAAATCAGTTTTGGTTTGAACAGTTTTTCCGGTGCGGTTTGGTGATTAGTGTTGTGGTAAACTACAACTACAGAAAGTGAAGAATAACATATCCATCATTACAATATGATGGAGAAAAATAACTAGGAAACAAGGTTGAAAGTAATACTATCTAGTTCACAATAAAAACTTTAAAGCTGCACTGATGAACATTTTTATTTGAATAATGGATCCAATCACTATGTGTATCGCTCATAGTGATAAAGACTGATCACCTCACCCTGCAGTTCCCTTCAGCTCAACTGAGCATTTTAGCATCTTTGGAGATCAAAACACAGCTGAAATGAGAGTTAATAGTGGACGTACATTTGTGAGGTCATCAGAAACATGATTCCAAATGAATGCTAATATTGCTCCATGTCTGATGGAAGCATAAGCAACTGTTTGCTGATACACATCAGCTATATCACAGGCCATGATATGTCAAGCTGGCGTCTGATTGTTTGGGAGCTTAACTTGCTGCCAAGATAAATCTTGTTTAGTTTCTTTTGCAGAAAGGATGCTATAACATGCATGCGTGTGCCGGAGGACATATACTCACACAGGGCTATATATACAGTAAATAAAACATATATTGTATCTAGGGCTGTCAAAGTTAAAGCGATAGCAACGCGTTAATGCAGATTAGTTTTAACGCCACTAATTTATTTAACGCATTATCGCAACTTGCAGTTTTTAGATTGTAGTGGGCTCAGTTTTAAAGTTAGAGTGAAGATACAAGAAACTAGAAAACCTAAGGAATCCATTGGTACCAACCATGTCATATAAGCTTGTAAGGACAAGGAGGCTAAATAACACTTAAAACTTGCGCTAAATTTTGGCAAGGAGGTCCCTTGACCTCTGACCTCAAGATATGTGAATGAAAATGGGTTCTATGGGTACACACGAGTCTCCCCTTTACAGACATGCCCACTTAATTATAATCACGCGCAGTTTGGGACAAGTCATAGTCAAGTCAGCACACTGACACACCGACAGCTGTTGTTTCCTGTTGGGCTGCAGTTTACCATGTTATGATTTGAGCATATTTTGTATGCTAAATGCAGTACCTGTGAGGGTTTCTGGACAATATTTGTCATTGTTTTGTGTAGTTAATTGATTTCCAGTAATAAATATATACATACATTTTCATAAAGCAAACGTATTTTCCGACTCCCATGTTGATAAGAGTATTAAATACTTGACAAATCTCCCTTTAAGGTACATTTTGAACAGATAAAAACGTGTGATTAATTTGTGATTGATCACAATTAACCATAAACAATCATGCGATTAATCGTGATTAAATATTTTAAATGACAGACAGCCCTAATTGTATATACAGTATGTGTGCTGTGTAGAGGCTGCCACTATTCAATTCCACTGGGATTGTTTACAATGGAATTGTCTACAAATGCATGTATTATTGAGTTATTCATGCCAAAACAATTCACATAACTTAGTCTCTCATCCAGTCTTATCTCTAAATCCAAGCCTAAACCCTAAACCAGCCCTGTGTAGACTGTGTGTAGACTGGACAAATGCCCTCACTACCCACATCTTTCCATCATCGCCAGAACATTTGGTCTTCATTATGATAAAACCACACAGACGTAGCTCTCAATGCTGAGTGGAGGCAGATACTATTTCAGTCTTGTCTTTGTAATCAACTCGTCAGCGCAGAGGCAGCAAAGCAACCAGCGAGATCTGTCTATCACACACACACACACACACACACACACTAGCTAATCAAGAGGGTGACTGGGACAGCGTCCATGAAAACTGGGCGACAGGAAGTTATAGCCATGTCACAGGAAATAGGATGTCTTTTCCCAGGGCTGCAGTATCCCCACGATTAGAGGGAGCAGATTGAGCTGTCCCTTTGCATTACACACACATACACACATAGAAAAGACACATGTGGACACACACATATGCAGGCAGACATATAAGGGAAAGGGACAGGAGTTAGAGTTACGACATGAGTCCGAGCGCACACACAAATAAACATGTTGTGTCTTATTTTCATCAGTGGAGGGGACTTCCTCTTCTTAGTTTGTTTAGAGCAGCATTGAAGGGAAAAGGCCCGGAGATAGTGGGTGACCATTTCCTCCTGTTATGACTACCACTGGTGGACAACAATTGAGTGAAAAACACACACATACACACATAATCACCAGGTTGATACTGCAAGTGAAGTTGACATGACAAGCTGTGTGACATTTCAGTTCCTTTTTCACAGGATTTTGTCCTTTTGTGCTTAAGTATGTACTAATTCAGTTCAAATGAAATAAATATGTCACATTTAATAACAAAAGACGACTTGATATACCTTATTATTTTTCTTCATTCTATTTTAAACTCATCCAATTATTGCCTTGATTAAAAATCTGCCATCCCACGGTTTGTTTTATATTCCTGTGCTTTGAGAACATTATGTGAGCCGTATTACTAAGAGCAAACAGTAATTCAGAACATATTCTTCCATAATGACTTTTTTTTGTAAACACAAAACTACACACTGTTAATGTAGTTGCTAATAGCCTATTTTGTGCAGATTTGATTATTTCTATCTTACACTCAAAAATGGAAGTATTTAATGTTTCCCTTAAATCTGCACTACTATAATATAAAAGCGGAAACGCCTTTAAAACAGCATTAAAACCGTAATAGCAATAAAGCTCTGCACTGAAGACATTTTCTTTTTCTGGCATACTTGTGCACAATCAGACCAAAATGCTGCATCAGAATCATTTAAGGCAACATTCAAAGGGACTGTTTGTAAGAATCAGAAATTGGTTGTAACAGCAACACCTGTGGCCGTTAAGTCAACGGAAGTCAGTGTCCTGTTGCTCACGCTTGCCCATGTGCACGTGCTACGTGAATGTGAGCGAGCATCTGTCAAAACAGTGAGGCGACACACGTCAGCTAAAACCACAATATCACTCTTTATTTCACCTGCTTGGCAGTAATGTTAGCTGACCAGACGAAGGTCTCTCCATGAATCACTGCTGATCCTAGTGTTGGCTTTTCCTGCTTCAGCCTCCCGACCACGGCCGGAGGGAAAAGGGTAGAAACCGGTACCCGGTCGGAGACGATAATGTTTCTCGCTGCAGAGCCCCGTCACTTCACAAGACACGGTAAACCTCTGTTGGTCTGGAGGAGCTGCAGCATTTAATTCTGCACAAACATCCACTGTACATTCACTAGATATTCTCAGAACTAAACTAACTCTTCTGCAGTGTGGAGTGTGCGCGCATGCACGTGAGGTGGAACGAGCTGTGTGTGAAGGCAGGCAGGCAGGCAGGCAGGCAGAGCAGCAGAGGAACAGAGTACAGCAGAGACTCTGGCCCTGGAGACCAAAGCTACGGTCTCCCCGCATCCTCCAACCGCGGCCAACGCTGTTTAACAGACGGGCTTCACTAGATAGAACTTTGTGGTTTGGTGCTTCCGTGTAGTTTGTGTTGGAGTCTCGTCTGAACAGCGTAGCCACACGCGAGCGCGCATGGGACACCGACCAGCAATGATTTATACAGTACGTGTAAGAAGTTACAAAGAGTAATGTGGCAGCAATGAATATCAGTGGTTCTTTTTTGGATCCTGTTACAGGTTCTTAAAGGGGAGCTACACCATTTTTTCAAAATTCAAACATGTTATTCCTATATGGTCTAAGACTAGGGATGCACCGATCCAACTTTTGGACTCAATGTTCTGAGTATATGGAAACATTTTCTGTTTTACAACAGAAAACACTACAATAGAATAAATCTCATTTGGGTATAAAAAAGAAAACAAACTGTTGGTCCACAAAACCAGTCTCCCATTCATCGTCTATGGAGCAGCTCCAGACTTTGTACCCTATGACATCACAAGTTTGATACTTAATTATCTGGTTTCTGGCTTTAAAGAGAGAGTAGCTCATGTTCACAGATATTAATTGAAAATGAAAATAACATGGAATTTTTCATATAGGTGGTGTTCCCCTTTAAATGACCCTATACGATTCACTGTATTCACAAAGCACAAAACACGTAGCAGGGTTGTCATTTTAAGCCAGCATTCAACTAAAACACCACCTGCAGGCTGTAACTAATTTCATAAGCCAATAAGCCAACATTTGAATTTGTCATTGGTTGGCCAATATGCTGCCTACCATACAGTTTCCAGACATTAGCTGTACACAATGTTTGTACACCCCCAGAGCCAATATACTAGACCTCCTACGGACGTTAGCCGTAATCTAGCTGGCAATGTTCATACAGCCCGAGTCAGTACACCGTACTCTAATGTGTGTGAGAACTCAGACTGATCTCAGAACTCATCAACTCCTGTCTGTTATTTTCCCTCCAGATTCTCTCTTGTTTACATCGGTGATTGCCGATCTCAACCGAATCATTGACTTTTAGTTGTTTGAACTGTACCTAAATGGATTTTGCAAGAGGTTCAAAAGGATTTTGATCAAATGAGCAGATTCAACACTGGATTCAGATTTGATAAAATGCTATTGAACTCCAGCCCTGATCGCATCAAAGGTGGACGCCTCGGCCTGACAAATCCACAAACCAATATATCAGTCTAAACCTATACCTCAAACACAAACAGCAATGATAGATATTCCCTTAAGAGCCGTTTAATTGCATTAGCTGGGAATCTGATTAGCATTTATCAGATTAGTATGTCAAAGAGAGTGCCATCTACAGCCGTACCAAAACAAAGCGAGAGGTAAGACGGAGGCTGCAGGAGGTACTTCACGTGAGGCTCGAGATCAGATGGTGCAAGATAGAAATCTCTGGCTCTGAAAAGGGAAAGGATACAGGAATGTCAAGGTAACAATGTGCAGAGAGAAAGAGAGGAAGACGGAGAGAAAGAGAGACAACAATGTGCGATAAAGAGAGAGAGAGAAAGTGTTGGTGTGTCGTGTCCTGTTGATATCCTGTCATGCTGCAGAGCTTTACCTCATCCTCCCTATTTAGATTCACAGCAGGCCCTTCCTGTGTCCCCATGAGACCTCGGCTCGCTCTAAATCATTACAAGATGTTTTTCAAGGAAAAGAGTGTGAGAAAGAGACACAGAAACTGGGAACAATGCTAGGAAATACAAATAGAGTTACAAGATGTGATCATATTTTGATGATGGAATGCTCTAATCTGATTTACAGTCAGATTTCAAAACAAAGGAATGCCTTCTTCACCTGTGGTTTGAGGCAATAACAGATCATATTGCGCTGCTCGCAGTGTTTACGGTCTCTCATAGCAGACGCTGGTGTTTAAAGCACGTCAACAACACACAGACAACATCTCTTGTTTGTGTGCGTTGCTGTTAAGAGACAGAAGGCCTCCCTCGTGTTGCCTGTGGCCTGATAAGGGTTTTCCAATGCAGCTACTAATAGGGCCGGGTGATATTAGGGCTGCGTATTGGCAATAATCTGGCGATACGATACGCATCACGATACAGGGGTTATGATTCAATATATTGCGACACTGTAAGCAAGGCGATATATTAGGATTTTTTTAATCTACTTTTAGGAAAACTGTCAGAGTATAAAGAACACACCACCATGTGCATAAAATCTAGGTTTAAATTGTTTTACTTTTTTATGCAATCAGAACAGTAGGATCTTCTTTTGCATTTATCACAGTCCCTGTAACATCCAACATCATAGCTCTACTACAGTATGAGAGAGCACAAACACTGAGAGGGAGCATCTCTTTGCAAATGAAATAAAGTATTGACTGATATAATCTTTGCAGGTAGACGATTAATTAAAAATCGATAGTGTTTTTGAGAATCTATGCAGTATCACAAAACATAATATCACAATATTTTCAATATTTTCTTACACCCCTAGGCGATATGGCCAAAATCTTCTACTACGATATAGGTCATTTCATATATCAATAACGATATATGATCATGATATAACATGTTTTTTTTTAAGTCAATAAATAAAAAATCTATATAAAATAACCACGTTAAAGCCTATTTTTTGTATACTTGCATATGAATTAAATACCTGATAAATGTACTGAGTATTTTCTCATTTAATTAATACAAGTTTCAAGTGAAATTATATAGAAAAAAATATATATATATATTTCCATATATACACCGTTTATTAATCACATTGAACTGAGTGGTTATGGAAAGTGCGATGTAAAAAGAAAACCACAATCTTCAAATTATATTCCATTAAAATATTTCACGTCAGATTACCTGAGAAATTTGAGTTAGCAGGTGCTCGTTATTATTAATTTAGACAACGTAATTGTGTATCATGATATCTCAATATGATTTCATCAAGATATAATACCACTGAAAGACGATAAATTATCATATTTATCATCATATACTGATTTTTAGATTGAAGCCACCGATAGATGACATTTTGAATCATCTGAAGTTATGTGAAACAAGAAAAAATACCAATTAAAGCTTACTGACTGGCTGTATACTATAAACATATAGGAATTTCCATCCTAAAAGTGGCGAAAAATGTATACACAAAGACATTTTTTTTTATAATTGACCAACATCAGCACGATACATTGAAACCCAGTTATCAGTCTGAGGAACCCGACCGCTGCCCTCATATAATTAGCATGGTGTTATGTTGCCGCGGCTGCCTGTTAATGAAGAGAGCTTGTTACACGGTTGGAGAGACACTTAAGAGGTGCGAGGGCTTTCATTAGGCTTTGGTTAAAGGGATTGGTAGCCATGCTGGCAGCTGTTAATTGCTACTCAGGAGGCGTCGGTCTTTAGTGTAAACCTACACGTGCATGTGTGGAGAGGTACGAGAGGCGTTCAGGATGAACTCATTGTCAAAAGGCCTAACAAGGTCATGGCCTTAGTTGTTCCTTGATTCAGACAGCGCTAGGTCGGGGCTAATAACGTGTGCACTACTGTCTAGGGTTTGTAAATTATATGATCAATCCCTATAGTAAATGTAGCTTTAAATTATGAATGAAAAATCCCATTGACATCTGTAACTATGTTAATAATTAAAAATGCAGTCTTGTAACAGAGCCCATCTAACAGTATGTACAGTATGAAAAACAATCTAATATTGTTATATTTTTTAGCAGCCTTTAATGAACACCATTTCCCATTAGCCCTAGGCTATCATGGGTTAAAGGCATACCTGTATATAAGAATTGGATGTAGTCACCGTGACGTCAGCCATTGGTTTGTGAACTGCCGTTTTGAAGCCTAAATTTCAGTGTTTTGGCCGTCGCCATGTTGTTATTTTGCAACCAGAAGTAACATGAGAGGGTGGAGCTAAATGCAACCAAACGCTGAATAAGACATTTTTAGGCGACAGACAACTCCCAGACCGGACAACACTGTGGTAGCGACCTGTCAATCACAAGGTAGCCATGCCCTGAAGCATACCCTGCTTGATGGTCTATTTGACTCTAAATGGGACCATAATTTACTAAATGAACATCATGCTGTATTGAAGAAGACTTGAAACTAATGATTGAGACCATAAACTCATGTTTACAATGTTTACTGAGGTAATAAATCAAGTGAGAAGTAGGGTCATTTGCTCATAGACGTCTTTACAATCTCTTTGCAACCAGAGGAGTCGCCCCCTGCTGGCTATTAGAAAGAATGCAAGATTAAGGCAGTTCTGCATTGGCTTCACTTCTCAGACCCGTAGGTAGCCCACTGGTTAAACATCACAGCTCGACATCAGAGCGACAATCTAGAGTGGGCTGCCATCACCATGCCACCTTTTGGTGGAAAACAATCTTGCATCCCTCGTAGACAGCAACAGCATAAAACAGAGGAAGTTGAGACATGTCTCCAAACTTAAACTTTAAACCAACGAGTTTAAATTAATAACACTATGCTCAAGAGTTGCTGTGTAGTTAACAACAATAAATCCAAAAACATTGATCTCCGATATATTCCCCTGCCATGTCTTAAAAAAGGTATAACAGAATAGATGGCCTTTATGGCTGCAAGCTTTAGACCAGACTAGCATTGCGTTGTTGCCAAGGCTGTGCTCCCTTTTGTGAGAAAGAAACCCGCTGTCACGGGAAAATGAGGAAAAGCTGTTGTGTGGCGGGTTAACTGAAGCTTTCACACTGAGATTTGTTTAAACAAGATGAATGCATACAAACTTGTCCAAATCACAATCCAAACACACATCAAATTGCATTGACGTCTATCGGTTTTCTATCTCCCCGGGCATGGCCTTGGACGTTTTGCGAAGTACCTGCATGTGCCGGTCTAATGTATGAGTGAGTGGAGGGGGAGGCTGACGCGCTTGTAGTTTTTTTCATGTGAGCTGTGGTTTTTTGGCTGTTTGAGTTTGTTAAAACCACAACGGTTTCAATACCTCATAGCAACTTGTGAAGTGGATGGCGATGATAATACTTTATAATAAGGGTACAAATTATATTTTGAAGTAATGCTTTACTAATGATGATTTAATGCATGGTTTAATGCAGGATGTATCATCAGTTCCTGTTGCTCACCATTAACAAATTAATGATCAAGTCACCATGACTTTATGTGATTAGTTCACACTTCATAGATCATCAATTAAGGAATGTTAATTCATAATTATTTCATATATTAATTGATATGCGACCAAATTAGCTGTATTCCAGTTACATAAAAGTTCTTTTCAGACCAGTGCTTTTGCTCAGTCTCTCTGAAAGCAAAGCAGTACCTACTCTCATAGTAGGCTATTTTTGTTACATTCTATGAGTCAAGCATTAGTTAAGCTTTACTTAAGTATTTGCACCCTTAGTATAAAGCGTTACCATGGCGATTTGTCTTACTGGGAATCCCCATTGAAAGCAAGACATAAGTGAGATGTGAGATGTCCTGTCATCCAATCCACACTGACTCGGCCGGCTATTCACCAGGCGGCTGACTGACAGAAGAAATTTACTGAGCCAACATAGTTTTCATAATGGCTCCATGGGAAGAAATCAACAGTGTATGTATTGATTCATTGATTTCATTTCCCCGCCAACCGTAGCGAGTGAGGGGAATCTGCCTGGCAAAGCTCACAGACCTTGATCAATCACTATAGTTACGGTTAATACGTTTGAAAAACACATGTACAGCGGGATGTTTGTGTGATTTAAACAGCTCTCCGTGCAGGTTATACGCTTCACGAACGCGACAAAAATACACTCGAAGTGTAAAAAAACACGGGAATCAGTGTGGATTTATCCGTTTAATGAAATGGAAGAGTATCTGTTCCGTGAGACGTGCAAGGGACAGTCGTCAAAAATGCTTCTAAAAACGCTTTCAGCGTGGATTGGTCGTTAGATTATTGAAAGCAAATCCCAGGAACACGATTCACTTTTTAAGAAAGGTTTATGAAAGAAACCCTGTACGAGAGATTGAACTGAGTTACAGAAGCTGGTGGAACAGCACTCGATAAGCTCTAAAGAATTTTAGCTAGCAAATTAGAAGTTTTGATGTTAGCCTGGTTAACATTAGAAGACGGGAGAACTTAAATCAAACACCAAAAAATGTCGAGAATGAAGAAGAGTTGTTCTTTCTGTTAACACAAGTTGTGCATGTCATTACTTTTTTTGCTCCATTGTGTCATTTAGTGAATACATTTACCAACCCGATCTCATGGGAAGATGTCATATAACGCCCCGTCGTTACCGTGAAACGCTTGTGGTTATGTTTAGGCAACAAAAAACACTTAGTTAGGTTTAGGAAAAACATCTTGGTTGGGCTTAAAATAAGCACGTAAACTAAGTGAAATACAAACAGAAACAACGTAACAGAAGTACGAAAAACATGTCACAAACATAACTTCAAAATAACTCAACAACACTTTGGGACATGAACACCGGTCTCCTGGTTGAAAGTCCTGTGTTTGTTGGACCCATCCACCTACCCCTCCCGCCCGCCATAAACAGTCTTTCTCACTTTTTATTCTATGTCACTACCTCTGAGTGTAGCATATTTACACGTATGCATTTGCACTGTAGTCAGTTCAGACTATAGTATGGTGCGCTATAGCAAATGTAGTGATTTCGGCCATAGTATTTGTGAACTATTAATTAGTGTAACTAGCTAACTTTATTGCTACTGTTATAAGAGTTTATACAATGATGTTACAGCAGTACATAAGGATGATTAACATTACATGCAATGGCTGGTGTGGTCAAGCCAACAAGAAGAGCAGCGGGCTTTGAAGCAAATTTTCGTAGTGGCTAAACGGTGAAATTACATCTTTCGTGTCTGTCACCTGATGCCATTGGGCCCAAAAAGACTTTTTCACATATACTTACGTCTGTAAACGACATCTGTAAATCAGCATATAATTTCTTTTTGAGATAAATCAACCTCCCCGTACGAACAGCCCTTATTTACATCATTAGGTGCTAAAAGTTGTAAAATGCACTAATGGCCGAATCCGAGTTATTGTCGTGCTGCTGTTCATGTCAATGAGCCCCAGACCGAGGCTGGACCGAGCGACTGGGAGGCAGGGTTAAAGGAAATGCTACTGCACTTGCTCTATGGGCCAATGGTTGCCAAAGATCGCCTCCGGAAGCGCCTTTTTACACTCATATTGAGTTATTTACCTAATTATCTATTCAAATATACTTCGACTTGTCTGACAACCGTTTACTACATTTAGTCAGGCACCACCCTCCCATCACATCTCTGCCTCTCCATTAACACTTTTTTATTCATCAGGCTTATGAATATAATAGGCACACACACACAGAGAGCGCAATACATGCAGCCATCCAGTGACCCAGCAGCTCTCCTCTATTTAGACAACTTGAGTGTATCACACACACATGCACATAGACACCTCTACACCAAGTAAAAATAGTAAGTAAGAACGCACACTCATCACAGACGCTCTCAAGCAGATGCACACCGGGACACGAATATCTCACACAGTTAATCCAATAAGCCATGGGAGATCAAGTCGGGCTCAGGGAAGCTGGATTCACTTACAGCTTCTCTCCGTTAGTGCGGATGTCTAATTAAGAGTAGAGAGCAACTGGCCTTAACATAGATCTACTACCCTGTTCTAGTCTAGCAGTGTCACTGATGCGGTGTCCAATTCAGGGGGTACTTAATTTTAACAATGTCCCATTGCAAAGGTTCATCCAAGTGCATCATTCTTTTGCCCGAATTTGAGGAAACTCAATGTATCCTTTGAGGTTTTCAGCACTCTGAAACTTGTCGTACATCATTTGTCTCTATGACGCTCGGAGTCCAACTCAGTGTCTAATGTAAAAATGTCCACCAGACACAACTTGGTAGTGTCCCAGCTGTCACACGGCTGCAGGGTCAAGAACCAGTCTGGCAAAAACAGAGCGAATCAGAGCCTCTCAGTGGACACTGACACATTGGGGTGTCTGTAAAACACATACAAATCTGGAAGAAAAACCTGCTGCAGTCGGGGAGAAGATTGATTTCCCAGCACGACGGTGACCTCAAACATAAAGCCAACGCTACACAGGAATGGCTTCAAAACAACAATGTTAATGTCCTTGAGTGGCTGAGTCAGAGTCCAGACCTCAATACATTCGCAAGCTTGAGAAGCTTTGCAGAGAGTATGGGGACAATTTAGTGTCCTGATGCACAAAGCTGATACAGACATATATTATGCAGAGTTTCCGGCTGGCGGCTAAGTGTCTTTTTTCTTTTTTTTTTTTTGAGGGGATGGGGGACGGGATGACATTAAAATGAGAATAGCTGGTCCACCTTAAAAGTCAGCCCACCTTAAATGAGAAAGTGTGCTCCGGCTGGTGGGCGGTGCTTGGTATTTCCTCAAATGATCTCAACATCGTGGCCGGGTCAGAAACTTTCTCATTTTACAGCTAAACAGTACACTACAAGATGCAATATGCATTACAGTAACAGAATATTGATTCATATTTAATCAGCGCTGCCTAGTTTGACCGTTCGATCAGAGTTCGCGGGTGATTGACAGCTGCTCAGAGATGGCAGGCTCCAGCTCGGCTCTGATTGGTTGTTTTGCTCCGGTCTGTGAAATCTTGCAGATGCCATTAGGAGCACCAGAGGACACAGAGGAACAACATATTTGCTTCATTTCTACCTACTGCTGCTTTAAGTGAAATGTGTAAATAAGTCTACCACTGCACGGCGCTTTTGTAGATATTTGTAGATATGCAGATTCGCAACTTTTAAGTTAGCACGTCTGGATGTTTTCCATCTCTTCTATTCTATTGTTTTGATACGGCAGCGTTGTGCCTGCTGCAGATCTCCGCCCTCCTTTTCACTTCATTATACCTGCATGTTGTTATTGTCCCAATAAAGCATGAAAGCTCCGTCTGGTGTTCAAAACCCTCGAGATATAAAACAGCTACAGTATGTAAATACACTCCGAAACATAAGCAAAAGATATCCGCACGCGTAAAGATACACAGACACACAATCAAAGACACAGGCAGGCACATGCAGGCATACATAATGTATATAAATGCATGTACGCATACGAGCGGAGAGCCAAACACAGACACTGTTGTTAATGCACAATGATGTAAAATGTGCTGAGTGTGCAGAGGAACCTTGACCCAGCGTCTCTGACTCATAATGACTTCAAACACCAGTGCAAGTACAGTTCTGTCAGGCATGCATAAAAGGGACACACACACACATGCACGCACACACACGCACACACACACTCAGAGTTAACGCAAGGACGGCCGCGATAAGGGAGCCTGTGTTTGCACAGTTTCACCAGCCACTTAATCCCCATGGGCCGGAGAGGGAGTGTGAAGCGAGGGAAGAAAGATATAAAAATAAGGGACGGAGAGCCCACTGATGATTGTAGCAGGAGCCTTATCTCACCAGGTTTTGTTTTGGATGCAAACAGTTTATCAGCACTAAACATTCAGGAGAAAGGAGTGAGGCAGAGAGAAAACAGCCTGGGTCATCCTCCAGGGAGCTGCTGTGAGTGGATCCAGACTGTGCTTCTGCAAAGTGCGAGTGGAAACTATTTCTATTCCTCCCCCAGTTCTTCTTGTCCTCTCTCTCTCTCTCTCTCTCTCTCTCTCTCTCTCTAACACACTACAGTTCATTTAGTGTCTCTCACCCCGATTGCCCTCTCCCTCCCTCCCTCGTTTTCTGGCCCCATCTCTCTGCATCCACTCCCTCCACATCACCTCGGTTCACCTCGCAGGCTCTGCCCTCCCTGCCTTTAAAGTCCACTCTGTTGCAGAGGAGGGAGGGAGGAAGAGAAGGAAGGAAGGGTGGGAGGAAAAAGGGTGAGAGAGCCGAAAAAGTAAACACAGAGAGGAGGAAGGGCGACGGGAGGAGAGGAGGAAGTAAGGTGAAGGGGGGTGATGTAAGGGAATGAAAAACGGAGGTGGATGAATGAAAGCAGGGAGGAGGGAGGATGAGAGAAGATGAGAGCATAAGAGGTGGTGTGATGGGAGGGAGAGAAGGGAAGAGTAAGGGAGGGAGAGAAGGGAAACAGGGATAGTTGAGTTCAATTCAGTCCAGAGCAAAATGAAGACCAATGAAAATAAAAAAAAAAACACAAGATGCAGACGGAGATAACGATATGTTTGCACTGAGATGTCGCGGTCACGACGAGACGCATACTGAGAAAAGATAAATTTTTGTTGTTTTTACTCAATTGGGTTAAAATGCTTTCCTGATACTCATCATTCATCGATCATATATAAACAAAAGCATGATTTAATGGGAAATTGAAAAGGAAAGCAAAAGAGCCCGCAGTCTGCAGACAGACCGGCACTTGTAAACAGTCCAGCATGGAGCTGCAGGGGTTTATCTAAAGTGGCTGTGACGAACTTATTGAGAGGTGACCTGAGGACACAGTCTATAGCCTCGTGCTTCGCTCAGCTGCTGCAGAAAACGAGGCTGTTCTATATGCAGTACGCCCCGCATGACTCACTGCAGTATGGATGACGCTTTTTCACAGGATTCACCTCCCATGCCCCCCTACCCTGGGAACGCATGACACAGTGTTTTGGCCTGATTGCATCCACGATTTGTTTATTGTGACTGATTTTGACAACCTGAGGCTGTGGTTATTTTTGGGGGGTGGTTGTGTTTGATGATGTGCCAGGGTGGGCTACTGTGTGGGAGTCATTTCAAAACAGGTTTTTATTTCTATCACTGAGATCTAAATGAATCATGATGCACGCTCTAATGGCCAATTGTACTGCAGACTCTGTGTATGTAATACAAAGAGCATGGAAATGAAAGGAATAATGTGACATTACAGGAAACATGTTGTTTTCTTTCCGAGAGGGAGATAAGAAGATCGCTATCACTCTCATATCTGTGCATTAAGGGCAGGACTGCAATCTGGGTTTCTTTATCCTCACTTGACATGAAGACTGGAAGCAACAAAGTATAAAATATGCATTACAACAATTCTAAAGTTGTCTCTGTCGTTTCTTTAACCCATCCATCAACAGAAATGCAGATCTGTGGTTTTTCAGGGAGTGGACACGTTGCAGCTATTTTTTGACAAACAGCAGTTTATCCGTCCGTGCAGCATCACACGACCTCACACGGCTTTTTCTACATTTCTGTAGCAGTAGGTTGAAGTTTCAAACTTGAAGAGAACTGAGGCTTAAAGCTGCAGTGGGTAGAAATTAAGCAAATATGATTAGAAAAGGTTATCTTTATAAAACGGTCACTATATCCTGACAGTAGTGCATGAGACAGGTAATCTGAAATAAATCATATGCCTCTGTGTCCTCCGGTGCTCCTAACGGCATCTGCGAGATTTCACAGACCGGGGAAAAACAAGCAGTCAGAGCTGATCTGGAGTCTGCCGTCCAGCTGCCCTCTAGTCAAACACTCGCAAACTCTGATGAAACAGTCAAACTAGGCAGCTCTGATCAAATATGAATCAATATTCTGTTACTGCAATGCCTATATCTCGCCTCAAATGTTATCAGAAACATCTTGTAGTGTACTGTTTAGCTGTAAAATGTAGCCATGTTGTGACTCGGAAGCCATGTTGAGATCTTTTGAGGAAATATAAAGCACCGCCCACCAGCCAGAGCACAGCCAATAGGAACGCTCTCTCACTGAAATGACCTGTGATTGGCCAAAGTGTCCCGTCACGGGCTAGATTTTTTTAAAGCCTGAAAACAGAGCCAGGAGGAGGTGCAGAAGTCTAGTTATCCCTCAGAGCACTTGAATTACAATATGCTGAAAGGTTATTATGGAATTTTCACCCAATGATGCCAAAAAGATTCTGCCTACTGCCACTTTAAAGGAATACTTCACCAACAAAATTACCATTTGTATATCAATTACTCACCGCGTGTTATCTTGAATTCTTGACGAAAACTTTGTTTTTCTCGCATGTCTCGTCAGTGATCGGAGAATCTGAAAACAGAATAAAGTCCCTGATGAATTGAAAGTAAATGGGGAACAGGTTTAACAACAGAAAAACTATATAAAAAAAACTGTGGAGGTAGTCATCCTGATGTCACCCATTGGTTTGTGGACTGCCGTTTTGAAGCCTTGACTTGAGCCTTTTGGCCGACACCATCTTGAATTTTTGCAAACAGAAATGACACCAAAGGGTGGAGCTAAGTTCAACCGAATGCTGAATAACACATTTTTTAGGCGACCAAAAAGGTTATAATTAACTTTGATGAACTGAAAACACACTGTGAAAGGGTTAAAGTTGTAAGACGAAAACACGGACAACTCCCAGACTGCACTACGCCGTGGTAGCGACCTGTCAATCACAAGGTAGCCACGCCCTAAAGCATCCCCTGCTTTATGGTCTATTTGACTCTGAATGGGACCATAATTTACTAAATGAACATCACGCTGTATTGAAGAAGACTTGAAACTAGAGATTGAGACCATAAACTCATGTTTACAATTTTTAATGAGGTAATAAGTCAAGTGAAAAGTAGGCTCATTTTCTCATAGACTTATATACGGTTATTGTTTATTGTTTGAGCGTTTATTGTGAACATCTAGATGCTCAGGGATTTTTTGAGTTAGCTGAAAGAGAGTATCAGTAGGAAACTTTTGGTGCTTTTTTCTGTTCAGGTTATTTTGTACAATAAAAGAATATTGGAAATATCTATGTCTGTTTATTTATCACAAGTAATATCGTTATTGCAATATTCAACATTATTGCATATCGCATATTTTCCTCATATCGTGCAGCCCTAATATCAATGTTATGGTGCATGATATTAAGTTATCAACATTACTTGCATTCTTAATAGTCCCTCTGAACTTAGCTGATCCCGGCGTTGTGTAGAACCGATCCTATTATTGCTGTTGTTACTGTTAATGGAGGTTGCTGTTTGTAAAACTGCTGTGGAAGAAAGTCACTGTTTTTCTTCCATCTCTGGCAGTCCTTTAAAGGAACAGTCTGTAATAATTTAGGGGGATCTATTGGCAGAAATGTAATATAATATTAATAAATAAGTTTTCTCTAGTGTATAATTACCTGAAAATAAGAAATGTTGTGTTGTGGTTACCTTAGAAAGAGCCGTTTATATCTACATAGGGAGCGGGACCTCTTCACGGAGCCGGCCGCCATGTTTCTACATTAGCCCAGAATGGACAAACCAAACACTGGCTCTTAGAGAAGGCCATTCACAATTTGGCGTCCTTGGAGAAGTTTCAGTTGGTTGCAATCTGGAACCTCACTGCTAGATTCAGCCACATCCTACACACTGCACCTTTAACGCTACATGTTGTATTGTAAAACTAGTCAAATATTTGCTAAAACGCATGCCTGCTGTCCTCTCAAGCAGCAGATGACAACTAACACAAAGTGACACATTCCCATTTCTGTGCAGACAGGAAGCTATCTGACAAAATGTAGCAGCAGAGTGCTTCTGTCTTTGGTTTCTGGGCAGGCAAAGAGGTGCCAAACCTGACAACAATACCTCCTGGTACTGCACACACTTACTGCACTTGACTGACATTCTCTAAGAAATAGTTCCCACATGTAACGCCCTCTTAAACCATAAATTGTAGCTTAGCTAACTGTTTCCTGAGGCCTCCAGTCTCTGTGCTAAACTGGCCTGACTGCAGCTCCACACTTTAACACAGAGAGAAAAACAAGTGTGCATATTTCCCCCAAACTATTCCCTTATATAAATATTTTTTTTCACTCTGGGTTTACATGATGTCGGGACTTATTTTGTGTTTGCTCCTCAAAACCAACTGGTACACAAATGTGTTTTGCAAATCCATCAGGTTATGAAGTGTGTGCGCCTCCAATGAAGAAAGGTGAAAAACATCAACACCCCCTTTCACACACAAACCTTGTGTTTAACACATCATCATAAACACGTTTAACACGTTTAACTCGCTTCTGACCAGACTGCCGCCATGGGTTAATCACCGGTTGTCTCATTCACACAAGACCCGCGTCGACTGTACATCGTTCCACACATATCAGTGTTAAACCGCAGAATTACACCAGGCCTCACCAAAACATATTAGTTAGACCGAGTTGTTTCATGTCCTCAGAAGTGGTCTCTGCAAATATTTCTGATGCAGATTCAACATGACGGTGCAGGCAAAGTGTTCTAACTTTATACGATTCCTTTTTCTTTATTTAGCCCTCCTTATGAAATGTTGATGCAACAGCTCACATTCCCGGGTATGTGAACAGTGTGGAGTGGGAGTGGTGTGATTTGGCCCGCAGCGCTGAGTGGCTTCACTGAAAGTCACCGCATCATCAGTGTTCTCGCTCGCCTCAAAGAAATCACTGCATCCCACAAGAACGACACATGCTCAAGGCCCATAATGCAACTGAAGGGCAGCGTTCGCCATGTTGTAGAGCACTCTGTTAACAGTATGGTGAGAAGAAAAAATTAACTGGTTTCAAGGAAGTAAAGAGAAAAAGCCAGAGTGGCCGGAAACGGAAAAAAACAAACAAATCAGGTCTCAAAAAGCATCCATTGCATGAGAGACATCTAAAGACTTGTTCAAGAGTTAATTTGTTGGCCACATTTCACACTGCCCGAAGACAAAAACAAAGACATTCACTTCGCAATACACAGCAATGGTCTCACAACCACAAACGGGTGCTTTGTAAATGGGAGCAACGGATGGTATGACTTTTCTGGGAGGTTGTTGTGGACACGACATGTCAGAATTTCCAAGCCACTTTTGAACAATGGTGCAGTGGAAATGAGGGCTTGCCATCCTATTTATTTGATGTTTAATGTGTTTCCATGATAGTTTATTCCATTATACTGTAGTTGATTCAACACATTTCTTTGTCACTGACCACAAATGCCAGAAATAAGCATACAAAGTGTACTGCATTTGAAAGTAAGCACGTTTCTAAACCTCTTTTTAGCCACACCAGCTGTGTGTCTGTGGATGACAATATCGGTCTGTTAGTCAAATGGTTCGTATGTCAAATCTATGACTTTTCCACTTGCACCACCATGATGTTAACATTTGTGCGTGAAATGTTTCAACAACTATTGGATGGATTGCCATGACATTTGGTTCAGACATGCATTGACCCCAGAGGATGAATTTGATCAACTTTGGTGATCCCCCTCACCCCTTCATCTAGTGCCATTATCAGGCCAAAGTTTTAATTTGTTCATTACTTTGGTTTTTGACTGAATACCTGCAAAATGTTTCATACTCCCATCAGCCTCAGTTCTACTTTGTGTTTAGTGCTAATTAGATAGTTTTCTTTCAAGCATGCCAAAAAAGATGGCAAACATGGCAAAAAAATTATACCTGCTAAATATCAACATTTTAACATTGTCAGTAGCCATGTTTCCATTCGGATATTATTATGCCCATTTTGAAGTATTGCATTAGAAAAGCTGTACGGAAAATACAGTTTTTTACATTTGCTTGAGGCGTTTTTTTGCCTTTGCGGAAAAATAGTTGATGTGGTTGCGAATGCTTGTCTTCGTCTCCGTACAACATGAAACATGGCCAATACTAGCTGACATGAAAAAAACAATTAAAACATGCCAAATTGAAACAAATTCCTCTCTCCATTTATATATCGTACATGGGTTAGCTCATGGATGTATGAAGGTTAGATGACCAAGACGACTTGTTATGGTTCCAGTTCACAACCTCTACTTCTTCTACTCTGTTTACTGGCAGATTACAGCCATGCGTGGCCTATAGCGCCAACTTCTGACCAAACTACGTTGTAGCCGAGTTTATTCGCTCCAAACCGGTTGATGAAAACGTGCCTGATTTGCATCTCTTTTTTGCGACATTTCAGATGTTTGCTTAAAATTTGCTCGACAATTGAATGGAGGCACGGCTATTGTCAGCATGTTAGCATTAACATTTAGCGAAGCACCACTGTGCTTCCATACAGCCTCACAGAAGAATGGCTGTAGACTCTTAATCTTGTTTCTAATTTCAAGGGAATTTATGTAAAGACGGAAATACAGCCTTGCATCTGTTATTCTGCGTCTCTTTCTCTCTTATGTGCTCTAGAGAATCAAAAACAGACATTTTTCCCCTCTTTTTCATTTCTTCTCTAATTTCTTACCTCTGCACCATCATACCACTGTACTATATCCTACCTGTACCATTCCAGCATGTTCCTCTATGTGTGTGTGTGTGGGCGTAGTCGCTGCCGTCTCATACCCACATGCCCCTTTCATATTCACATACTCAGCAGTCAGCCCCCATGTGCCTGTCTGCCTGTCTGCCTGCCTGCCTGACTGTCTGTCTGGAAAAATGGGCTGTTTCCACGGCGACTCGTCTCCATGACAACAGCCACCCCCATCCCCATCCCCACTTCTGTTAAGTCTCTTGCCTCCATAATCCACCCCCCAATTTCTGTCTCCAGTCTGTCATCTCACCCCATTTACACCCCACCAAGCCCCATCATCATCTCTCTCTCTCTCTTTCACACCCACTCTCTATGTCTCTCTCTCTCAAATCCCCAAGAGAGAAAAAGTGAGGAAGATAAAGGGGGACCATTCCCCGACATCATCCTCTCTTTCTCGGGACCCCTGAAAGTAATGAGAGTAGCCGCGAGCAACCAGAGGGGGGCAGAGACGGATAGCGAGGTGAGAGGTTGGATGGATGGATAGAAAGATGGAGGTAGGGATGGGTGGAGGCTGTAATCCTCTAGCACACCACTGTAGCGATGACCCTGTTTCCTTATCCCCTGAACAGCCAGGAAAAGGTGGGTTTTGTGCCAGAAAAACACAGACACACACACAGTGAGAGATGGCAGCGTGACTGTAGCTGCGGGGCATACATCTGGTGGAACTGTGGGCCAGTGGACACGTGTTGGCGAGGGGAAGATGAATCAGGTCGCACAACACCGCCTAATGATCTCTGGGGGTATGAGGGGGGGAGCAAATATCCTTCATGTCAGTGTCATTAACCTGGGAATTGGCTGTGTGTGTGTGTGTGTGTGTGTGCGTGCGTGCGTGCGTGTGTGTGTGTGTGTGTGTGTGTGTGTGTGTCTAGGGGGGGTTACTGCAACTAATCATCAGGCTCAGGTGTGACACCCCGCTTCCCCACCCATCACACACACACACAGGGAACCATGGGATTTCACCCCTCCTCCGCCAGATGATGAGAGCAGATAGAGAGAAAGTAGGCCAGACAAACAGCCGTCGCTGCTGACTACCGTTACATCACAGAGAGAGAAAAAAAAAAACACAGAGGCACATGCGTTCACATGCACAGGCATAACACAGGGACAGGATGGGATATCCTGTTTTTGTTGTGCTTGCAAATGGAAAGAAAATCATATAAAAGGAAATAAAAATGAGGCAACTCTTTGGCTCCGAAAGCAACTTTCCATTAAGTCGTGACAACAGCATTTTTTTAAAAACTAACTCTTGACCGTCATCTTCTGCCATCCCAGACCCCATCTGTCTTCATCACATATTTTCATCCAAACACAACAGTGTGTTTTCCAAGAAACAACAGCATGTGAGAGAGACGGAAGAGGGAGTCATGGAAAGAACAACATCGGGTTGTGTATTAAAAACTATCAAGAATTATTAGCCTCAGGGAATGGGTGGCTTGTGTGTGTATGTGTGTGAGAGCTCGGACTACACTTACTCCAGTGTGTGTTGAGCAATACTGAGTGCACGTACTGGCGTGTTTGATGAGACTCCTCCAAGGTCTCCTCTATTACACTCTACCCAGCATATAGAGGCCACTACTAGCCTGGTTCCAGACCTCTGAATTGCCAACCTCATCTCCTATTTTTTCAGAGATTCATATCTGTAGGTCTGTTGTTGTTGTTGTGCTCATCGATGTCTGTTTCTCTGATTCTGGTTAGAAAAACATCTGAACCAATCAGAACTTTGTAGGTGGGATTAAAAATGGGGACATTATCCTTCTGTGCCAGAGCAAGAAAAATGGTGACAGAAATATTGCCACAAAAAATGGTCAAAAAGCGTGGATTAGATCAGGTTGTTTTAAGTTAATTTACAAAAATATGGCGATCATGTTAGCAACAAGTACACATCCAGCAGTTACGGAGCAACATTATCATTCAGTTGGTGTCTTGTTTCTCCAGCTAACATGTCTGTGCTGTTTGGTGCTGAGCAGGTGATGTACAGTGGGTTTTTAGAGCTTTTTCTTTGAAAACGACACTATGATAGCGGTGAGAGTGAACCACAGCAGTAAAGTTGAGAGCCAGACAGCTAAACAATGAGCTGAAACTCGCTTTGAAAAGCCGAGGGGAGCTTCAGATTCAGGTGATAATTCTCTGTAGGTCATGTTGATACTTGATACATTACATTATTCTAAAATTGCAAATCGGTTATAGCTGCTTCAAGAGCAACTTGACACCCTGTTTTATTTTGAACACTCGCCCTTCACAAATTGCAAATCAGGCATTTGAATCCTGACACACACCGCTGCTCCCCCACATTACCCCTCACAGCTCTGTCAGGTCATTGCTCCAGTGGTCCTCTGTCCGACTGGTTTTAGCTCGTTTTAAAGCCTTCATATTAAATCTGACAATCATCCAGAATTCATAGAACCGTATTTACATATGTAACTCTCATTTAAGTCAAATTTATTATATCGGGATAAACCCCTTGATATGTAGCATCTTGTTTCCAAGGGGTAGTGTTTAACATCTGTATCGACCGGTAACGCCACCTTTAACTCTTGCACAATCGAAAGTGTCTTCCTTACTGGCCAAAATTGAAAGCAGTAACAGTGACTTCAGTCCCCACCGTAAGTGGGGTTCAGAGCCGTTTGAACTGCTAGCTTAGCTTAGCAAGGCTTCAGCAGATGCAGCAGAGTTGGAAAGTGACTTAAAGGTGCTCCATACGATATCCAGAGCATTAAATATAGAAGCAAACTACTATTTGCTATTTAAAGATATAGAGGAGTAATGTCTACCTGAGCAGAGAATGAAGTTGCTCTCCCTCTGTGTGTGTTGTAATCAGAGCTTCTCTGTGCTTTGTTGACATCGCCGGGCCGGTTGCGCATGCTTTTTAGTGCATGTTAGTGCATGTGAGCGTGCCCCACTGATTAGCTCAAGGCCACCACTCTGCACATGCGCTCATACGGTGGTTACAGCTGATAACGCCGTCTCGACTGACGGCATCGTCGCGGAGGCGTAGCACCCGCCCTCCGGTTCCCCCTCAGATTAACACGGTTATCTCTGTCAGCACTGTTGCCCTTGTTTTCACTGTTAGCTGCTAGCCGCCGGCTCAGCCGTCACCATGTTGAGAGTCATGCAGAGGCAATAGAAATGCTCCCAATCTCGCATTCAGCACCTTTAACAGAGGATGAGAATGAACAGTAAGGAGAGTATAACACTGACTGACACTGTAAACTACTAACCTTCGCGTTCCTTTGGGAGCTGATTTGCATTAGCTGCTTCTTTCATCATCATTCAACATCAGCGACTCATTCATCAACTGCTCGGCTAATCATCCAGTAACATGATCATCCCGCTTGAGGTGATATTGTATTTCAGTGATCCTTCATTTACCTGTTTTGCCCATTTGGCTAATCCAGCCTTGGGTTACTTATATATCCCTACATGCCCTTGTATGCACGTGCTGTGAATATACGCGTGCCGAATAGGGTGAGTGTGTCAGAAAGTATGTGCATGCCTATATGTGTTGTGTTTATGGCTTTTGAAGGCAGTCCTCGGGTCTGTTTATGTACAGCATAATCATTACAAGTGTATGTTTCTGCACATTCCTGCGGGAGTTTGTGTACTCAGTGAGTGCACAAGTCTCTGTGTGTGTGTGTGTGTGTGTGTGTGTGTGTGTGTGTGTTCCCACCAGGTCACCTAAGGTAACAGACAGAGCGGTCTGCTACTCTCTGCAGTGTGAATCATCCTCAGGCCTGTTCCTCTTGTAATCTCTGCAGCTCATGTCCAGGGCAATAGCTGTTTACATAATTACTTCCCTGAATACATTAATGCCACTTATTCTCATTCTGTTGCAGTCATCCAGGCTTTTCTCGCCTCACGCTAGTCTGCTAATGATGAACTTGTTTGTTAAATGCGACCAGGTATACGATTATCATCTGAATTAGCAGCGAGAAGAATATCATTAGAACCAAATGCTTTGTCAACAACACAAAGCTTCCGTAATGTCCTCCTGATGCGCATTTACGAAGTGATTAGCCATTTCTCACACTTACTCACAGTGTTTACCACTCACACATTACCTCATCCTGACACACACACACACACACACACACACACACACACACACACACACACACACACACACACACACAGAGTGAGCCTGGCCTTGTTCTGTCTGACTCTGCAGTGACGAAGTACCAAGCGGGAAGGGTTTCGGTTTCCTGTCTCTGAGGTTTGGTGGCAGCGCTGCGCCAACATCCTGGAATTCACACACACTCATGCGGACACGCACAGTCACAGATGTAAACAGTTTTGCATGCGCCTAACAGCTGGTCACATAACCCCCAGTGACTGGGCAGCTATAAAAACTTCAAAAGGAGCAAACGTGCTTGCTTTAAGCGTGGCTCAACTGCCGGTGGGTTGGTAGTTAAATTCCAGTTTGTTTGTCGAAGGGAAATGGCTGTTTTTTCCCCCACTTGTGTTGCTTTCTGTGCAGCGGCCGCTGTCCAATCATAAACCGGGCAGACAGGGTGCCAGGGAGGGGGGGAGCGCAGAGCATGCTGGGAGGGAAATGAGGGGCATTGTGGGATGGATGTTCTGGCAGGGTGGAAAGTTGTTGGAGCCCCGTACCGACCCTGTCCCCCGCTGAGGACGCAGGTTAGGGATTTGGACTGATGGATGGGGATGGAGGTGGAGGTGGGGGATGGGGGGTGGGGGGTGGGGGAGCCCTGCTGAGGCAGAGAGAGGGAGGATAGAGGAAACAGCTGGGACGAGGTGAGGTGGATGTGGGGGAGGAAAGAGAGGCATGCCAGTATTTTGTTCAAACTTCCTGAGGCAAACAAAAACAAACAGCATCGGACAACTCAAGGGGCAGTGAGGGAGAGAGGAGAGGTGACGTGGAGAGGCAAAGCATCTGATCCAGGAAAGACAGAAAAGAGAGAATAAGGGATGGAATATGATGCAGCTTTGATGGTACAATCAGTGCTATATTGTTGACAAAAGTTAAGGGCCACTTAGTTGCTTGTTCCAGAGCTTTTAGACCATATCACACTGTCTCCATCAGAAGATGTAGTTTGGGCATCTCATCCATGTGAACTTGTATGGTCAAAAGCTCAAGAACAAGTGAGTAAGTGGTCCTTGACTTGAGACAGTTTTGGTACCTGGTGTCTTCCAAGGTGAGTTGTACAAAAAATGAATTAAATAATAAATAAAATACAGTCTAAAATCAGCAAAATTATTATTTTTTTTGTATTTATTTATCCAGAGGAGCTTCACTTTTTTTATGAAAGGCCCTTTTCACAGTCACACAGTTCCACACATTCACGCCTGGAGGCTGCCCAGTACAACCACAGTGGGATGGCAATGGCCACTAAGCATCCCCACAGGAGTGGCTAGATTTCTGGGCCTTGCTCAAGGGCACCTCAGTGGGCCCAGCATTGCTCTTTTACTTTCACTTTCTCCACCAACATTCATCACAGGTCACATACAGTACACTGAGAGGGTGCGCTGCAGGGTGACCCTTTGCAAATGAAATGAAACAAGTATTGACTGAGTTAATCTTTGCATGTAAACTATCAATTACAAATCAATAAAGTGGTTTTGATAATCGATACAGTATCGCAGAACATAATATCGCAATACTCAATATATATGATATTTTCTTACACCCCTATACAACACCCAGCCTTAAACAGAACATGATCTTATGGGACATTTCAACTGATTTCGACACAAATATGCATCAATATTTTTTGTTGTAATGTCAGAATATTGGTCACGTCGACAAATTGCTTGATTTTAGGGCTGTCCTCGACTAACACTCAAACAATTTTGTTGATTAATCAATTAGTTGATTTAATCTGTAAAGCTGAGTTTCTTGTATATAAGTCATTCAGCATGAAAAAAGCTTGAAAAATGACTAATTGAGACCAAAACGATCGATTATCGAGAGGCGGCAGCCCTACTTGTTTTGTCCCTATAAGCTTTGAAAAAGTACAACCAGCTAATATTTGCCGTTTCTACTTGTTAAATGACATTAATTCATTAATTCATCAATTAATTCATTTTTTTTGTGATTCAATTAACTGACTGATTAATCCAGTAATCTCTTAAGCATCATTTCACTGCATACAGAGTGCAGTCTAAATCACAGCGGAGGCAAAGAGAAGAGAGGAGGAAAGAAGAGAGAAACAGAAAAATGAGGGATGATAGAGACGCATGGGGTTTGTTAGGGTCATGGAGTTCGTTTAAGGCCACGCTGGTGTTATAAAAGGATCCTTTAATGTTAAAGAGACTTCCTCCACCTTTCCCCCTGCATACTAAGACAGACTAATAACCTTGGCCTCTCTGAATGAGCCTTCAGAGTGAACATCTTCACCTACTGTGTCATCCACAACTGTGCCGGTGGGAAGGTTTTATCTGTGGGTGAATGCTTGTTTTCATCATGGCCGTCGATTGTTGTTGTTTTTTTCTCCCTGTATACGCGCCGCTGATGAGGCTGCATTTTTACTTGATTAACTCTCTCTCTCCGGTTCACACGCGTGCACCGGTTCACTTGTGCAGATTAAACCCACATCGTGTCAACAGGGTTATGCTGCATGCTTATATATCCATTTAACCACAAGCCACCGGCTGAATAACAGTGACTCATCCCCAGCCTCCCTCCATCACTCCCTCCCTCCCTCCCTCCCTCTCGCCCAAAGCCAGACTGATCAGGCTAAATCCAAGACTCATCAGTTGGATGCCCCGGATTCATCCCCCAGGATAAATATATACAATGTGTTTAACGGCTTAACGGGCCCGTGCGCGTGCATACACACACACGTAAACACACACATAAACACACACTGGAGGCCGTCTGTGTGTACATTTAGCAGTGCAGGCTGGAGACAGTGAGAGATGGTAAACAAGGCAGAGAACAGACTGACCTCCATCCGTGCTCTCAGCCATCCCCTTTTACTGCTCGTGCCCTGACCCCAATTAGGAATATAAAAGCCTATAAATCAGATAAAACCATAGTGGCTCAGTGCTGAAAAAAACACTGTGTTCATATACACATGCACATTTTAAACTGGTTTGGTAACATATAGCTACAGCCATATCAGCATATGCCAGTTTTTTGTCAAAACAAACTTAAATTATGGAGCAGAAAGTCCAGGGTTAAGTCTCTTTGCATGCTGCTCCCCTACAGCAGCCTTGTATGAGAGCTGAGGCTGAAGCAGAGACCCCCTGCTGTCTGTAACCTTATAACATTGTTAAGACCCCTATAGGCATGTGGAACTGCTAAAGAAAATACTGCCACACAACGGTCCAACCAGTATCAAAAGACTCACCGGCTTTACATTTTCTAACAGAGATACCACAGCTCTATAGCTTGCACGTTGATGCACATGTATGCGCTTATGTACGATCATCAGGATGGGGACAATTACTTCAGAGCTTGGCCAACCTACCGAACATCATTGACAGCGCCTCAGCAGACGAATAATTATGTTTTGTCTCCCAAAAATCCACCAAAAGAGAGTTTATTTGAAAACTGTATAATGATACTAAATGCAAAACACAAGGATTGCATTGGTGTAATAAAAACATTGTCAGATACCTTTCAAAACTAAACACAAGATATTTGTCAGTGTGCATAAACGCAGGCTGCCGGCTAAATAACGCATTATCTGCCTGCCAGCTATTGAATATTGAATTTCTCTTTGACATGACAGTTAGCATACTTACAGGTTCTGTCAGAAAAGGCAGCCCGTTCTCATTCCCAGGACGTCACATATACCGACGCTTTACCCGAATCAGTGTTGAATTCAGACGTGTGGTGCATTGTTTATGTTTCTATGATGAGACGGAACATGATAAAAGTCTATGTAAGCACTTAAAACAAGTATACTATTAGTATTTTTATTTTAATTGTGGTGAAAATCGGGACAATTTAGTAGTGACTATTGAAAACTTGGACATTTGAGTGTTTTCCAGATATTTGTCGGGACTCAGGACAGCTTGAAACTGGGATAGTCCTGGGGAAAACCAGATCGTATGGTTAATGTACCCACAATGGTCTGGCAGCACATATCGGCCAAAGTGTTACATAGTGTTGTTTCATGACACATATGACGCAACATTTAATGTGAATACACGAACAGAAGAACTAGTCCAGGTACAGTAGCTTGGATGTGCCAATCTGAGGAGTAAATTTGATAAAAAATTGCTGCTTTTCTGGAGCTGGGAAATAAGAAAGTGGTTCATCTTGATGCGGTAATGTGTGCCTTGCAACCCTGTCTCCTACAAAATGATGTTCCCATACAACTAAACTGCATTTTCAATTACGTTTCGAGGGAAATTTATTTTCTCCTGGATTACGGTCACAGTTTTAAACAGTATTAAACAGTTTTAAACAGCTTTAAAAACAGGGGTAAATTGAAATAAAACAAAAAACGCAACAAAAAATCATGTTTAAAATGAATGAACTTTAACTTTTAGGTCACACAAGGCGAAAGTCCGGAGTTTGGTGACACATCCACCACATTGAAATCCTCTGTACGCGGATTGTCATTAGAAACGTATTTGTGATATGTCAAAAACAAATGTAATCTGCGACAAAATACATTTCCCTCATTGTCATTCACAATACACAACATTTCGTCGCATTGGAACGTAATTTATAGGTGACAGCATTGTGCATCTCTCTTAAGATTGGCCTAGCATAAATTAGGAAGCAAAATGTCATCTAATCAAGACTCTATATGGCCCCAAACTTCCCATCATCCCTCAGTCACTATACTGCTCTGCACTGAATTAGATGCCCAGTCGATACATCTCACCGGGAAAATGGGGGGCTGCACAAAAAGCTCCAGCCTTTTCCTCGATGAGCATCAACAGCGGCAGGTCTGTTTGGAGTGAGACAGCGGCTATTGTCGTCGAACCACAGTAGAATAGACAGCCGATAATGACGGGGGAAATGGAACCAAGCGCACTAAATGTCACACTCAAGTCTCTGGGGCGTTGCACAATGCTCAGCCTGTTGGTGGACCTGTTTAGAGCCAAGACAGGCCGATAGACATGAAAAGAGAAAGAGGGGGAAATAAGGGAGTTAGATGGAAGGACGGATAAAATAAGTGACTGTGTATACACGTGCGCGTCTAGGTGTGTGTGTGTGTGTGTGTGTCTCGCCTACTTCCATCTCCCGAATCTCCCCGTGCCTCTAATTCATAGTGACCCCTCCATTGTTAGGGAGCAGATGAGCTGGGTCCGGCGCTGCGCTGATTGAATGGAGTCCACCGGAGCTGTCTCTCTGTTTCCTACACTATTCCCCTGGCTGTCTCCCTTCATTCTCATCCCAGTGCATTGTTAGAGCAGAGGTGCCCGGGCAAGACGCACACACACACATACATACACACACATACATACATATATATATAGAGCCTAGGGCAAAGAAAAGGGGCAGAGAGGGGGGATCTTTCTTTATTGCTCTGATCAAAACATTCATCCATCCTATCCTTCCCTCTCTCCCTCCCTCTATTACTCTCTCCTTATTAAATCATTCCCCTCCTATTTCAGCTGGATTTATCCATGGGTATTACCTTGCCCCCAGTCTGAGTATGAAGCACACACACACATTTGCGCATATCGTACATTTCTCGCCTTCTTTTCTTTGAGATAAATTAGATGGAAGTAGGAATGTGAAGAGGTTGTACGAAACAAGAGTTGACCTTGGCACGCGCGCCACACGACGCGGTCAAATGAAACACGCACACTGCCGTGCTCTCTACATACAGTATGTCAGTCCCGATGCAATCAGACTGAGCGTGAAGTTAGTAGGAGAGGATGGGAGGAGATTCTCAGCTTTTCTGAGGAAATGGGTCAGAGAACTAGAATTAGACTCCTCCGCGCTGCTACAACTACTTGTCAGCGCTTCTGGAGGGTTTCTTGCAAATCGACAGGGTCTCTATTGTGGATGTCTTGGGGAAAGTTAAAATGAGAGCAAAAGGATGAAGCAGGGAGCAGCGAGGTTGCTGAGGAGGCATAAAATAGTACTCGAGGGGTGGGGGGGGTCTCAGCCGCTGCGTTTGAGGAATTCAGTAATCCAATTACCTAGTAGAGAACATATACTACTTTAGGGTACAGCCAACACTCACATGTTTGTGAGCATGCACACACACACACACACACAACACTTCAAAGACACTATGTTCCCAATGCGAGATAATAGTACACATGCTCCCTATGCTGTTTTAAATGCACATTATCTGAGTTCAAACACACACAAAGACATAATAAATTCAGTGTGTGATCAAACGTCTTGAGTCTTGGATGGGGTCAAACAAGCCCATTAGCACTTTTTCTAGTGTGTCAATTGCTACATCCAAAAGAGGAACAATAGTATGAAAACTGCACATCCACCCAAGTGCTACAAAGGGATATTAAATGTATGAGAATTAGACAAATTACACATATAAGTTACGTCATTTCCAATTACATTAAAAGAAATAAGACCGTTTCAGGAATTACAAAATCATCTGAATGAAAACTAGTTAGTAAAAAGTAGTTATTCCTCTTTGTTTCACTAATTATGCCATTTAGTATTTTAATTGGAAGTCAATTTAAAATAACTTTAAGCCACCCACACATGATCAGCGTTAAAATCGCTCTGCGCTGGCTGCTCCATTGTTTTCCTATGAGGAGAGCCTTGGTGTGGTGCACCACCCGAAATTTTTTCGCCGCTGACTTTTCAATGGGCAGCCGATGAGAACAGCTGCAATTGTTGTTGCCTAGAAACAGTGAATGACGTCCCTTGCACCCTTTTTGGTGACACATTATACCTGCTGCCTCTTTTGCAAGGCTCTGCGCCCTACCTTGCGGTGAACGAAGAGCAAATTTCGTATCATGTGAAGGCGGCTTTATTCACCTGCAACTAAGACTGCATCATGAAGGTAATGAGCTTAAAATATGAATGTGATGTGTTTAAAGGTGCAGTGTGTAAGATCTGGCCGTATCTAGCATTGAGGTGAGGAGATTACAACCAACTGAAGCCTCTCCAGTGTCCCAAGCGTGTTGGAGAGCTACGGTGTCCGACTCGTAAACGCGAATGGCCAGTGTGTAGAGTGTGTGTGTGTGTGTACACATGGGAAGTGAGTGGTGAAGCAAGAGAGAGAGCGGCGGCAACGGGAGCGAGTGACATTATCGACTCCGGCCCAAGCAGGAAAAGTTAATAGAGTTTGGTTTGTCCATTCCGGGCTAGGCCCCGCTCCCTATGTAGATATAAACGGCTCATTCTACGGTAACAAAAACACAACGATTCTTATTTTCAAGTGATTACACACTAAATAAAACATACTTATTAATTTCATATTCCATTTCTGCCAATAGATCCCCCTAAATGTTACACACTTGTCCTTTAAAAGTACAGACTATTGTTTATTATCAGCCAGCATCAGCTGTCAGTCAGCTATATATAGTAGAGCTGCAACGTTTAATCGATTAATCGGCAACTATTAAATTAATCGCCAACTATTTTGATAATTGATTTATTGGTTTGAGTATATCTTGAAGACAAAAAAGTAAAAATTCTCAGATTCCAGCTTCTTAAATGTGAATCTTTTCTAGTTTCTTTACTCCTCTATGACAGTAAACTGAATATCTTTGAGTTGTGGACAAAACAAGACATTTGACGTCATCTTGGGCTTCAACATTTTTCACCTTTTTCTGACATTTTATAGACCAAACAACGAATCGATTAAAGAAAGAAAATCATCAACAGATTAATCGACAATGGAAAAAAAACGTTAGTCGCAGCCCTAATATAGAGCAAGCTACCAACGTTGTCTGAAAATGCAGAACGGTTCATTATAAACATACTGGGAAAATAGCATGCAAAGCTAGATTGTCTACAGACATACCACTCTGTAGTTCTTTTTGAATGACCAAAAAGATTCACTCACTATCATTTGGATTGAAATGGTAGCCTACAGATTGGTGCTTCTTTCAGTAACAATCGTTGGCCGACTGTACGGTTTTGATTTGATGGTTCTGTTAACTCACAGAATTAGCTTTAATTGATTACGGCCGACAAAATCTGGAAATGAGCAATCTGGTAACAGCATAGATTTTCATGAAGCGCATGCAGGGAGGTTGCTGTGACAGGACATTTTTTAAGGGGGTCATTGTAGCAATGAAGCAATGATACAAAGGCCATCACAATGGGACAGAAAGCCCTCCGTCCATCCAATAGCCGTCATTATATCAGACCTAATCATCATTATCGACTGTCAGGAATTTGAGGTCAACAGCATGTTATATAAGCGCACTGCCAACCTGACCAGATGCTCTATAGGCAGAAGCACAGCTGCTCGCCGGGATTATCTCGCTGCCCACAAACACACTTCTTGAGCGACACATGCTGCCCTCCACTCAAATCACACACATGCAGAATTAAGAGAGGTGACTAATCTTATCACACAGGACAGATCGGTACATTGTGGACACATCTGTCACACCTAAATAAATCACTCCCACACAATTTCCCTGAGTCATACGCAGAGTGATATTGACTAAGAGTGTGTGCGTGCATGCGCCGGGGAAGAAGGGGTCAATAATAAATGTCATTGATTGATCTCTTTAACATATGCTCCTGAATCACTAAGGGCCAAAACATATGCAGACACACAGAAACACTAAATAGATGCAACGGGCAGATTTAGAGTCAATTGGTTTTGACCGTATGATGCAATCAAACCTTTTATTCTAATCCCGGCTCCGGTCATCACATTACCGCTGATGACAACCTTGTTGTTCCCGTACATCCTCTAACCCCAGGGACTCGGCTCAATCTATATCTATCTGCATGGCAGAATTATCCACCATGTTTCCTAAGTGTTAGCCTACATTACAGCTATAGACGGTACTGTACGAAAACAGGGATTGAGAAAATCCCCAGTATTATATGACTCAATCCTATACGTCTCCGTCCAAAACATGCTGTGTTCAGTGTGTGCCTGCAATTTGTATTAGCCTGAGTGAACCCACATAGGAGAAGCAGGGATTTGGGAAATGCAAGGGATTTGAAAGACGGTGGTATTGAGGCTACATAGAAAAAGAAAATAAAGCTTTCATAATGAGAAAAGGGACCATTAATATAATTATAGTGATGTATTAGGATCGGTTAAACTTTAATTACAAAATTTCACTTTGATTACAATGCTTTTGTGAAGCTATCCTCCCGAGAGTCAACAAAATCACAGCATTTCATTAACTTGAAATGAGCATCCCAATCGTTGCCTGGCGACTTATCATCATGACATGTTATGAAGTGGGACACAGCCCACTGACTCTGGATCAGGGGCTTTTCTCATTGGGCTGTGGGATGGTGAATGGGGTCATGGGATCTGTCGCAGATGGTGCAGATGGGGTACCTCCACCCCTCCTCCGAATCAAAGCCCCCCGTACCCCCCCGTGACCATTCTGTCATGGCTCTCGCCCCTCTCTGATGCTGCAATCACACTGCGCCCTAAAATAAAACCTTAATGGGACGCTTCATGGGATATCGATCGGTAGGGTTTGACCATTTAATCACACGGGAAACTGACAGAAGAAACTGTCGAGATGTGCTCAATACTTCATTTTATTTCAAAATGTCTTGATTGTTTTTTTTCTCAGACGACAAAATGTCACAAGAAGAAAAAGGTTTATTCAATCGTTTACCTTGGAAGAATAGATTAGAAACGCTGGAGTACAAATGCATGTCACAACAACATTTTGTCTGATTTTTCCAAAGGTGTTTGCCTGTGTTTGCCTCCTCCTGACACCTAACCTTGCTGCATTGTAAGAGTGGCTTTTATCTCTCAATCTCCCCAAAATAAATCAATGCCTACTTTCGCTCCAAACGTGCACTGTTGCAGGTGTTTAGATACCAAACAGTAAACTCCAATACCAAATGTCAACTTTTATTTTCCCTTGACAGGCAATTTTACTTTTTTAATTATAGAAAGGAGCCTGCAGGCAGCAAATACTCATTACTTGACAGCTAAAACTCTTATTACCGTGATTAAAAACAGAACAATTTTGCACATTGGGGATGTATTCTTCCACGTTCAATAAATCATCTTGTGGCTGCTGAAAATGCTGCTGTGACCCCCCTCCAGTAATGTACCATTTGAAATGAGTAACAAGTCCAAAAGTGTTGGCAACACAATGTAGTTAACAACTTTTAGTTGCAATTTCTATAGGAAGTTACTTGGCAGGTTGTTAATCATGCTGAAGACTGAGTTTGAGGTTGTTTTCACGCTTGGGCCCTTACAGCCCTCCAAACGAACTCAGAGCGATTAATCAGCATATTTTGGTATATATGTGAACACTCCAAAAGAACTCAGACCCCTCTGAAACGAACTACTGATTCAAGTCCGCATTGCGGTTCGCTTAATCTGTGCATTGTGGACACAAAGCGCTCCAGGTTCGCTTTGCCCTTTGCGATTGTATTTTAGCCCCCTAGAGTTGCCGTAGACAGATCACACACGCCTGCGCACTGTAACGCTTGGAAAAACAACACAGAACCATGGCCGCTAGTGGACGAGGAGTAGTTTGGTACCGAAGAGGAAACCACTGCACTTCTCCAGATATGGAACGAAGAACACATCAAATGGCAACGGTCTACAACGAACACAAACACTAAGGTTTTCCTCCAATTTTCAGTTCACATGAAAGCGAGGGGCTTCATTAGGTCCGCACTGCAGTGCCGCGTAGTAAGTAAAAGTAAGGTAAAAAGTAAAAACACTACGTCAAAAGTACTTTACCACACGCAATAAAATGAGAAAAAGCGGGGACATAAAAGAAGTGAAAAAAAATAATACTATTGTATGTGAAAAAAATGTCATGAAAAAAGTCATAATATAGTATGTCCAAAAATTTCATGAAAAAGAGTCATAGTATAATATGTTGAAAAATGTAATGAAAAAAAGTCATACTATTTTATGTCGAAAAATTTCGACATGCAGAATACATTTAAATTTCATGCCCATTTTACGACATATTCTGTGTGGAAGCGGAAAGGGGAAGGCATTGACCAGCAGTGATGAAGGTAGGAACTATAGTGTGAACAGAGAGAAGACTGAGGCCCCGTCAGAGCTGAAGTGGACCAGAAACAGAACTGAGTCCTCTTTCAAATGAACTGACAATGTGAACGCGAAAATAACTGAGTCCCTTTTCTGTTGGTCCACTTTAAGAGTTTGGTTTGTTTAAAAAGGACTATATGTGAAACACCTCGAGAGGGTTAGGGTCTCTTGACTTCCTCAAGTCATTTTAACTGGTAGCAGCCCCATCGGTCACACCCCATCACCCCTACTTTTGCTCCTGGTCATTTTCCACTCTACCCAAATACCCTTCCCCCAATACGGTACCATCTGCCAGGGTTCCACCAGATTGGGTTTTTGTAGACTGATACCCACACTGAAGCGCTTGATGCCTTAAATTCATACCCCTGAGCTTTCCATTTGACCTCTGTAAACCCCTAAAAAGCAGAGTCCACATTTTCAGTGTGGAAAGATACAAGAAACGAGAAACAAGAGCCATTCAATGCAGCGAAGTCACGAATGCAATATGCTCAATTTGTACTCAAATGTGACAAAAAGGCCTGGCTGCTTCTCAGGACATACAGTAAAACGTTTCAAGCTTGATGGTATTTCTTTAGGCAGCATCAAGAGGTTGATGGTGGCATGGCTCTTGAAATAAGGAAAAAGGATGAAATGATTAATTATGACTGAATTTATCTCACCTTTACTTACTTCATTCACGGTCCCTATTTGATCATTGATCATGACTGCCTCCTTTAAAAAAAGTGGCGGCCAAGTAGATATTTAACCTTGGCATAATGCATGGGTTTAATGGGGAATTAGATCTTTAATGTTACCTTTCAAACACCCTTATATATTCTGCTTGTAATATGATGACTTCTGAAGTACCGACACTTTCATTTACTGTATACTTCTGTGTTAAGAGGTTATTATGCTGTACCTCTGCTCGGCTATTCTTAGATATACAAGGAAGGGAAGCTTCAACAAGCCAGTGTGGAGAGGAGGAGTGATTATAGCAACTAATAACTTTTTTTCAATAGAGGCTAGATATTGCATGAGGGTATTTTATCCTTAACTGGTTCATGGATAATATTCTTTTTTTTTATTTAGTAGGCTACCTTCAGATGATTGTGTGTTTAATTTACTTTATATATTTACTTTCCAAAATACCAAATTGTGTTTTGTATTTATGGCTTTGTTTGTTTATTGCGAATTTATGACATCACTTCCTCCTTTTTCCTTTTTTTTTTTACATGTGTCAGCATGAAACCGTGGATGCTGCCTAAGGAAGGAAACTTTGTATTACTGCTGATCTATTTGGGACACCTACTTTTCCACTTTTTTCTGTGTGGATTGTGAGGGTGGATTCAGCACTGGGACATGAAAAAGTCATTGCAGATTGTAAAAGTGAGAAAATGTATAATTCACCTGCAATTCTGCTCAAAATGTGTCATTAAAATTCAGTCTAAGTGCTTCCCACCGACAAAAAAACTGACTGTGGCACTGATCAATCTCCCAAATAAATATGAGATCAATCAAACTGCGACATATCCATCACATCCCTGACATGCTGATAAATGAGTTTTAATAAAAGACCAACACTAGCAGACTGATACATTGGTCCAACACTACCTTACACCCCCCACCGATCCACCTACCAATCATTTCCCCCAATTATAAAGCTCTGCTGCCCCCTTCCATCGCCTCCACCCACCGCTCCATCACTCTCTCCTCAAAATCCTTTCCTCTGTCTTCACTGGTGTCCCCCCCTCCACCCCAACCAAAGCTAAACCCTTATCATCTATCATCATCCTCATCACAGACCCCTCCCTCACTCCCCCTTTCTACTCTTAGTGGGAAATGTTGATCTGATTACGGCATTAGATCTGCCCCCAAACAAACAACTACAGCAGGGGGTTTTACACACTTTTTTTTTTTTTTTTCATCAAGTAAAGTGCTCTTGAATGAATAATATTTAGACGTCGTCTGCTTATTGTAAAGCATAAGAACCTTACCAGGAAACATAACCTCGCTAGCATCAAAAAAAACTTGATGATAAGTCACTAATCCTCTGTTTTAGGTATGTGGCTTCAATCAGGTCGCAGTGGTGAGAGTGTGTGTTTGTGTGTGTGTGAGTGATACAGCGTCTGCATCTGGCAGAATTTGAGTCATGGTGCCTGAACATGGAGAATATTTACAGGAAAACACACACACACATTCAGAAACACAAACAGGTGTCCTGTCTAAAACTTTATGTGCGTGCAAAAGCAGAGAGGGGAAAAAAATGAAAAAGCAGGAAAGGGGGGGGGAAGAAGAAAAAAAAAAACACAAACAACAAACGGCCGATGCTGATTCTGTTATAGTTTGGATTGGGGACAGATTAGTGGAATATTAGGATGGGATTAACTGGCCAGGTTAAGCTATTTGATCGTCAACTAAATATGGCTTAGGAGCCACAGACGAGCTGATGTCACATGGAATTAATCCAGCCATGATTTCGGTATGATTTAGAAACTCTTTGGTAATCCACTCATGATTTTAACATGCTGTCAAACTGGGCTGTGTGTTTGTGTGTGTGTAAGTGATTGATGTCTGAACATGTGTGTATAAACATCACTCTTAAAACCAGCGGTTCTATATTGAACCGTTAGAGGTATACTGTACACATATGGCGCACCTAAACGGTTCAATATGCAACCATTTTACAGGAAAATGAATTAGTCTAATGCAAATAAAACATTAAATTCAATATGTTGAACTAGCTTTGCTGCTTTTTTCACAACTTCTCTGATGACGTGTAGGGTCGATGGCATATGCCTAACACATGGCATCCAGCTTGGCTAGTTTAGCAGTGTATAGGCTAACACTAAAATTAGAGAGTATTAGCTGAGCTACTTTTTAAAATAAAATATCCTTTTTTCTTAACTGAGAAAGCATACTCACTGAGCTGTTTCTACATTTCCATACTCCAAATAGCCTAATGCTTGGTGACCCACCTAATTTATTTAAATGATGTTAACTTTACAAGAAGATAGTTAATGCTAGTAAGTAATAAAATAATTTGCTAGCTAACAGTGAGCCGTAACTGACATTTAAAGGACCAGTGTGTAACATTTTGAGGGCTCTTTTAGCAGAAATGGAATATAATTTTCATAACTATGTTTTCATTAGTGTATAGACACCTGAAACTAAGAATCGTCGTGTTTTCGTTAGCTTAGAATGAGCCCTTCATATCTACATAGGGAGCGGGTCCTCTTCACAGAATCCGCCATGTGGCCCCACCATGTTTCTACAGTAGCCCAGAATGGACAAACCCCACGGATTTGCACTCGGCAGCTCACGTTATACCGCGGTCGTGGAAAGGGAGAAGTGAGCGGAGGGGTGCTCAGTTGGTTGCAATCTGCAACCACACCAATAGATGCCACTAAATCCTACACACTGCACCTTTAACTGCTCGTATCTTATGTTGAAATGCTCATGCAAAAGAAACAGAGATGGTCAAAGTGCAAGAGGAAATGTCTCCCCAAAAAAAGTCAAAAGAACAACATAAAAGGTTATATTATCCGTACAAATTTAATATTGAACCTTTTTTGTGGTAAAAGGTTCTTTGATTTGGGGGATAATACCCTGAGGTTCCTTACTGAACCTTTTTTACAACATCATTTTTAACAGTGTGTTTGCGGCTAGTACTGTACAATCAAATATGTTTGTTTTGGTGAGATTTTTTGTATCTATTCCAGCTGTGATTTTAATATGCCGGTATGGAGTTATGAGTGTGAATCAAAACATAATGTTTGTGTGTTGGAGGATGTGTGTAAGTGAGGGCAAGGTGTGTGTGTGTGTTTGTACAGTATGTGAGAAGGGGTGGTGTGTGTTTTTCTATCTGTCTATGATTATGTGTAGTCAGTGTGGTGTGTTCACGCAGGAGGGGTGTGTGTGCTGTTTTTGTTTTTCTATATTCACATCTGTGTCAAAGCCCACTGGACCTCCCCGCTTCGTACAAACACACACTAACACACACGCATATACACACACACATAAACACAAGCACAGATACCAGCTCCAAGCTCCAAAATCCCCTGAAAGCTTTTGATCCTGCAGAAATGTGGAACTCCCCCTTTTCTCTCTCTCTCTGTCTGTCTCTCTGTCTGTGTCAGAAGTGGGATTAAAACTCACATCGTTGCTCCTGATTGGGGAATCTTTCCCCCCTTTCCTATATCAAAAAAAAAAAAACCTGACAGATCCAGAATCAGGGGGAAAGGCATGATAAGGATGTGGTTGTGTCTATGTGCATGTACTGTATAGGTGCTGCACTGTACTATAGGTGTCTGTGTGTTTGTGACAGCTGTCTCCCGTAACAACCGGCATTCCCATCTTCAAAAGGGATCCAGCGGGAGTGTACGGGAATGGCGGGAGATCATCGTTTGCCTGATGTTCCCCAGAGGGATTCCTCCTGCATCCCACTCCCACCGGCTTCACGCCGCAGAGATACGCGCCGCAGATGTGCATACAACGCGCCGGGGTAAAGATGATGAAAGTGAGTGAGGGCTGACCTAAAAATGTCACTGTAGGAAAAAGGGGAAAGGGGGTAAAAAAAAAAGAAAATATTATGAAAGGAGGAGGAAAAGCTAAATTCGACGCTGTTAAAGTTTTTTTTCCTGCAAATTAGCTTCCTGGTGTGCACGTGGGACACATGTTCAGGGAGCCAAATAACACTTCCTTACACCCCCTCCTCCTCATCCTCACACACGCTCATAACAGTTTTGCCAGAGACACTTTTTTTCTTTTGCTGACTTTACATTTAAATGAGAGAGGGGATTATCCTAATGTCTGACGCTTAGGGCGCAAGTGTGGTTGCTCACACACACACGCACACACCCTGTGCATGTGCGGGATGGGACAGCGGTGTTCATTACGTTACCATGGCGACAGACGGCCAATGAAAGCACAGCGGGGCGAATCTCGAGTCCAAAAATTTGAAGCGTGTGGACCGAGGTAAGGAGGGTGAAAGGTTTTTTTTTGGGGGGTGGGTGATTGCGAGCTCTTTGGCGTTGTGTGCTAAAAATTGGGGCGGGGACGGGTGTGCCGTTAGGATGTTCACACACACACACACCACAGTCTGATACACACAGCCCGGCGTTATCTCCACCTTACTTCAATCTCTCTCTCTCTCTTCCTCTTCCTCTCCTGGGCAGAGAGATGGAGCAGAAAGTGGCGTGTAATTACATCCTAATCTTTGGCTGGTATCTGCTCTGCTACAGGGGCTGTTAGTACAGAGGGCTGTCAAACACACACTAACTAACACACACACACACACACACACACCTCCACAGAGATTGTGTCCAGAAGTCTACACATTAAATCTGTGGTTAAACGGCTGCGTATGTGTGTGAAGTCACTGCTTTGACTGATAGAGGAAGACGTTCTAAAGGGACAGATGGGCGACTGATTCGACTTCAGCATATATGTGCGATTAGTTATATAATTGTACTTTTAACATACACCAGCTCTGCTGTAATTTTCATAAAGGCAAGGGACTGATAAAGTCTCGTTCTGTTAAAGCATTAAAAGCTGAACGTCTTGAATGAGTACAGGCTCGCTATCGGCCTATTTTATAAGCCATCAAGTGCGCGGCTGCGTCTTATCTGCCCCGAGTTCTAAGTCTTTCTGAGCGATGGAGATCTCAAAGCCAAAAGAGGTCATACAGCAAGGCTATATATCCTCCACACATACGATGTCTCTTACTTACACACACACACATGTAGTGCAGCCAGGTCTCCAGGAGCATGCGGCTAAAGATATCCCTCTCCCCCGAAGCCTGATGATATTTGGATCTATAGCCGAGGAGTCCTGCATTATACATGCAAAGCTAATTTGTTGTTGAGCACACATGCAGTCGCACAAACACACATGCACTTAACTCCGTTTAAAGTGCACTGAAGTTGTTAAAAGTAGGCCAGGGCTTGCCGGGGCCGGAGAGTGTAAACAAGTCCTGATCAGTTTGGTTCCCTTCCACTGGAAGGACTCTGAATTAAACATAACATAGGCTGGATCTGTTTATGCAAGGGCCAGGCACAGACCTGAGGCTATGTTCAATCAATCTGGCTGCGAATTAAATCAAAGGATCACTCTGAATATACAGTACTGCTGCTTATGCTGCCAGGTAAATTACCATGGGGATTTTTTTTTTTTTTTTTTATCTGGAAATGCAGCGAGATGTCAACATGTGTATGTTCGTAATTAGCATTTTGATGCGGCGCTGACATTATAGTGAACATAGTGCAAGGCTAAGACTGATTATTTGAGTTACTGAGTAATGTGCCAACCGTTTTCTGATGTTTTTCAACCTCGGCTCAGCGTGCGACTTACTGTGCGCTTAAGTGATTCATTAACACGTTCAGCTCGGGAATTATCACAGTGTAATTAAGGCAGTTCACATCTTATCTTTTTAACAGACACAGCGAGGTACACTGTCACCATCACGCTTTGTTAATTACAGATCAGAACTGAGTAATGCAAAGTAAAGAGTTGGAAATTAAAGCAGCAGTGGGTAGAAATGGAGCAAATATGATTAAAAAAAAGTTCATTTTTATAAAACGGTCTCTATATCCTGACAGTAGTGCATGAGACAGGTAATCTGAAAAAAAAATCATGTGCCTCTGTGTCCACCGGTGCTCCTAATGGAATCTGCAAGATTTCACATACCGGAGGAAAACAAACAGTAAGAGCCGAGATGGAGCCTTGCCGCCTCTGAGCAGCTGTCAATCACTCGCAGACTGTGATCAAACGGTCAAACTAGGCAGCACTGATCAAATATTAATCAATATTCTGTGACTGTAATGACTATTTCTCGCCTCAAATGTTTTCAGAAACATCTTGTAGTGTACCGTTTAGCTGTAAAATGAGAAAGTTTGTGACCCCGGCAGCCATGTTGAGATCAGTTGAGGAAATACCAAGCACAGCCCAGCAGCCGGAGCACAGCCAATAGGAATGCTCTCTCTCTGAAATGACCTGTGATTGGCCAAAGTTTAGATTTTTTTAAAGTCTGAAAACAGAGCCATGAGGAGGTGCAGAAGTCTAGTTTTCTCTCAGAACACTTGAATGACAATATGCTGAAAGGTTATTATGGAATTTTTTGCCCAATGATGCTAGAAACTTCCTGCCTAGTGAAGCTTTAAGTGATGTCAAGCCATTTTTGTGTTGAATCATTATAAAAAGCCTTTTGTGGGAATAGTGTATTTACAAAATGTAATTTAAACTTCCTTTGATAATGCTCCGTCATTGCACTAGCAAATCATTTGAAAGAAGTGCTAAAAAAAATTGAAATATATATCTAACTAAAAGGGAAGGAGTTTCTGTCTGTATGTCTGTCCTTTGATTTTCTATAAATATTTTGACGATATTTGCCGATAGATCGGTGCATAGATACAAACTTATATTGTTCACTACCATAGAGACAACTAACACGTTTAGTTGAAGGGTAATAATCCACTTTAAAGTGCTGAAATATTGCAATTTAATGTCCTTAAATCTTTCAGCCCTATACTATATTTGAATTTTTTTTCCTGCCATCACATTGACAATCAACTGGCAGATGTGATACTCCTCCAATCATTCTTATCTTGGGTGTGCATAATGTACAAAGTCCAAGTGCCCCGCCATGGTTTCACCCTATTTGCTTTCCACCATATCACCATATGTCTTATTCAATGTTGTTACAGTGAAAATATCACAGTGACACACTGAACTTAGGAAGCAAGATAAAACTCACGCAAGATAAAACTCACAATAGTTTAGATCCAGCTCTGTCTGAGGCCAAGTTTATCCTCGCTGAGAAAACACAGAAAAAATCTCTCAGACATAAATAAACAAAGACACTTAAGAGCAGGCACAATTTATACCACGCAGCACTTCTCCCCTCCCGGCTATAAAACTCTCGGGGTCAACGCGAGGTCACCTGGGCTGGATCAGCAACCTCTTGATGAGTGTGTATCCTGAGACGACCTTGGCTCTGTCCCGTGCCGGTTCCGTCTCTCTCTATACTCAACACTGCCCCTGGGCTTAGTCCTATCTGTCTGGAATGGCAATGAGCCCAGCTATTTTAGAGCTTTGTTATGCATCTGCAGGCCGACCTATAGACCCCCCCCTGCTGTGATTCATACGAGCCCCGGATGTTATTCTGCACTAAAAAGAGCCAGATACCTCAGATGGGATGAAAGCGCTTTTATCTACTGTAAAAGGGGTGAAGAAGTCCGAGCTTTAAAAACCGCATTAGCGGCAGAGAGAATGGTAAAGTGCGTTTTTACAGCGGCTGCTCCGGTACAAGCGGGGCCAAGTGTTGATTAAACACACCAGAAATACAGAGGGAATAACAGACAGAACAGATAAGAGCCTTCCAAATATAACAACACACACATATATACACACACACAATGCTTCACACAAGGACATGGGCAGAGCAGACAATATCTACCTCTCTCTGCTAACTGTGTGTTCATGCCAAGGAATTACAAATTATATCTATTTAACTCTCAGGGCCACGGAGAGTGTTTGTCGAGCCAGCAAAGTTCAACCAGAACGCAGCGAAGGAACAACAAGGCAAGGCTGATTATTCACCACCAACTTTATCCCTGCAAGGACAACGTATTTCCTTCGCATACAGGCATGCTTTTTATATTAAAAATAAAGAAAGAAATCTGTCAATAAAGCCAAGAATACACAACAGTAAGGCAAGGAATGCATAGAAAAAGTGCATTGGCCGCATTGTGAGAGAGGGCACATAAGGTATCGGCCGTCAGAGAATTATTTTGTAATTGTCCGATCCTTTGAAGAATTTTAACATTCACACGGTTCACATTAACGTGTGCGTCCTCCACTAGGACGGTTCCAACAATGCCAGCCTGTGTTGTGTTGATAAACACTCTGCCTCTCGTCCATACAGCCTTGAAGTAGACCACGCGACAGTGTCGGCGCTGACGCTCCGAGCCGCATTCACAGAAACAACAGCAACATTCCACACGAGTCACCCGGGGTCAGTTTGTGCTCTGCATTTCCCGGTAGTCAGTGTGGTGAATGGGGTATTAGGCATAGCTCTGTTTACTTTGAGTCAGTTTAGCCTGTTGCTGGTGAATAGAAGCGACAGGCCCGATAGCAATTTACAAACCATTTATTAACCATTAAAGGGACTCTACGTATGTATGAATCAGAAATTACTTGTTAACAGCAACACCTGTGGCCGTTAAGTCAACGAAAGTCAGCGTCCTGTTGCTCGCGCTTGTGCTCGCTCTGCATAGACATGTACGAGCATCGCTCAAAACAGTGAGGAGACACACGTCAGCTAGAACCACAATATCACTCTATATTTCACCTGCTTGGCAGTAATGTTAGCTGACGAGACAAAGGTCTCTCCATGAATCAATGCTGATCCTAGTGTTGGCCGCGGCCGGAGAAAACAGGGGAGACACCGGCACCCGGTCGGAGACGATAACGTTTCTCGCTGCAGAGCCCCGTCACTTCACAAGACACGGAAAACCTCTGTTGGTCTGGAGGAGCTGCAGAATTTGTGCTCTTCTGCAGTTTATAGTGTGCGCGCATGCACGTGAGAGTGGAGCGAAAGAGCAAGTGAGAACGAGCGCGGTGTGCGAGTGAATGCATGCAGGCAGGCAGAGGAGCAGTGGAGCAGAGTACAGCAGAGACTCTGGCCCTGGAGACCAAAGCTACGGTCTCCCCCGCGTCCTCCGACCGCGGCCAATACTGTTTTGCAAGACGGGTTTCACTAGATATAACTTTGAGGTTTTGGCGCTTCCGTGTAGTTTGTGTTGGAGTCTGAGTCAGAACAGCGTAGCCACACGTGAGCGCGCATGGGACACCGACCCACAATGATTTATACATGTAAGAAGTTACAAACAGTCCCTTTAACAAAGTGTGACAAATATCTATCTTTCTAATGTTTATAGATGTTTTACAAACAATTTCTTTAAGGTTAACAAATAATTTGGTAATTATTAACAAAATACTTATAATATAATAGACTAGGTCTGTCAAAGTTTATGCGATAATAACGCGTTAATGCAGATTCGTTTTAACGTCACAAATTTCTTTAACGTATTAACGCAACTTTCGATTTTTAGGTTATAGCGGGCTCAGTTTTAAAGCTAGAGTGAAAATACTGGTATCATATGAAACTAAAAAACCTAAGAAATCCATTGGTACGTCTGTCATACTAGGGTGTCGGGAAAGATGCTAAATAACGCTCCAAACTTGCGCTAAATTTTGGGTAAATCAATGGCCATTTTCAAAGGGGTCCCTTGACCTCTGACCTCAAGACATGTGAATGAAAATGGGTTCTATGGGTACCCACGAGTCTCCCCTTCACAGACATGATCACTTTATGATAATCACATGCAGTTCGGGGAAAGTCATAGTCAAGTCAGCACACTGACACACTGACAGCTGTTGTTGCATGTAGGGCTGCAGTTTGCCATGTTATGATTTGAGCATATTTTGTATGCTAAATACAGTACCTGTGAGGGTTTCTGGACAATATTTGTCATTGTTTTGTGTTGTTAATTGATTTCCAATAATACATGTATACATACATTTGCATAAAGCAGCATATTTGCCCACTCCCATGATGATAAGAGTATTAAATACTTGACAAATCTCCCTTTAAGGTACATTTTGAACAGTTAAAAAATCGCTTAATCACGATTAAATATTTTAATCGATTGACAGCCCTACTATTAACTACATTTTAATCAACTATCAATTTACCATTGATAAATGATGGTTAGTATAAAGTGTTACTAATTCTCCATATGGCTGTTTGCAAGTTTTGCTTGCTATGCAGCGCGGCATCAAGCCATTTCATCTCCACATCGCCAGGTTGAAGGAGATTAGGTTAGACAGTTGTGTAAGCAAATGATGCACGACGGGTTCCGAAGAACTGTTTATCATTTTGCGCAGAGGAAAGGTCGAAGAGGTCAGAGAAGACTTGAAAGTGTCTGGTTGCAATATTTAAACTAAAGTGAATCAGTAAATACTGCGCAGCTGCTCTCGAACAAGGCGCTGAACCTAAAAACAGTTGTGATAGTCATAGAGGAACCTGGATTTATCCACTACATTAAGGTTCCTTTTAATTCTACACAATATGCGGTGCATCAAAGGAGTCACACGGGTTACTCACTAAGTCGATCTAAAAGAAAAAATCAGATTTGCGATAGAAAGACATAGATAAAAGACTTGACTAGCGTGTTACCTTGAGTATATCTCCGTTTATAAAGTAAAAAGAGCCTAACTGCTGGCTTCCAATTAACCCGTGTTTGGATAAGTGTCCGTCTCCCTCTTTGTCTGCGTGCGTGTTTACTCAACATCTTATTTGTGTCAGATAATTCAATAGCAGACCCCATGACCAGGTGTCACACACTGACTCCTGCATCATGTGTTTCTTTATGCTGGGAATAAGATCCTCTCAATAGTGTGCTTTAACCGTGTGATGGAATCTACCTGCAGAGATCAGAGACTTGGCCGTGCAATTATGAGCAAAGCCACAGTAAACGTGGTCAGGGCAGTAGGAAAAAGGCACGGGGCAAAAGTTAAAACTCAGCTTTAGTGAAATGCACCCACTATGCAAACCCAATCTATTCACTAAATAAAGATGAAGACTAAAAGAAGGTGAATATCCATAAAGCTTCTCTTTGGCTATCATACATTTTGTGTCCAACCCGGCCTTAAAATTAGGTTCCCATACAACTAAATTGCATTCTCAATTACAACGGATTTTTTCCCAGATTACGGTCGCAGTTTTTAACAGTGTTAAACAGTGTTAAACAGTGTTAAACACTTGGTTAACATTGTATATTGAAACAAAACAAAAAACGCAACAACACAGTTATGTTCAGGCAACAAAACTGCTAAAAAAACATCATGGTTTGGCTTAAAATACGAGTATGTGTCATTCTGGATACCAACAGTGGTCGCCTGGGGGAAAGTCCGGTGTTAGTTTGACTCATCCACCACCAGAAATGGAATATAATATTAATAAGTACGGCTGGGACTATTCACCTATCCCCCGATTCAATACCATCATGATACTTGGGTGCTAATTTGATATGTATTGCGATTTTTAAGTATTGCGATTTTTGTTAACTTTTGTAACACTAGACCATGGGGAAAAAGTTGAATCATACACTTCTAGGGACTTTTAATTATTTAATTAATACAGTAAAAATGTTTGATTTTCAGCATGTATGTAGTCAGAGATGTCCTGAAGTCAAATATATCAGTCATTGTCAGGCATTATTTATTACATTTTTTCCAGCAACCCAAAAATCAAAGAATAAAGAAATTTCCCTCACAAATTTTAGTGGTATTTTCTTTTTAATTTATAAGGGACAATGTTTTATACTTCCGGTGAAAACCGGACTTAGTCACACGTGTATACTTCCGCTAACTTCGCCAAGTCCTTATACCTCTGCATAGACTCAAATGAAGCAAATATATTGATTCTGGCATTAAAAAATTTATTTCAAAATCGTAGAAAAAATGCGATAAATAGGTGAAATGACTTTTTTGTCACACCCCTGTTAATAAGTATGTTTTTTTTGGTGTATCATATCCTGAAAATACAAATCAATATGTTTTTCGTTACCTTAGAATGAGCCGTTTATATCTACATACTGATCAGGTCCTCTTCACAGAGCCGGCTGCCATTCACGTTTTCACATTTTGGAGTCGACCAACGTAGTTCCACGACACGCTTGGCACGCAGGAGAAGATTCAGTTGGTTGCAATCTGCAACCTCACCACTAGGTGCCACCACATCCTACAAACCGCACCTTTAAAATTGTCTATTAAAACGTGTACTGTATCTGAACTTCTTCTAGCTTCTGCTCAGAACCCACTGCAATGAGCTACATTTTTTACTAAAATTCATTTCGACACCATGCAGTATCTACAGCTCTACCCAATAAAAGTTTCAACACAGAAGTGCTTCAGGACATATTTGTACTCTCTCCAGCCCTGAATAACACACACAGAAACCGATTACAAACTATCCAAACAAGGATGAATGCAAACCAGGAACTGCCTCTTAATCCCAGCAACACACTGAGATGAAAAACAGTGATAACGACACAGAGACAAATAAAAGATTAATCTAATAAGTCTGACTCGCTTAGGCCACCACACACAGAAGACCACTGCTGCACAAACAGGCTGAGGTAATTGTGTGTGTGTGTGTGTGTGTGTGTCATGGCCTGACAGGCAGAGAGAGAGAGCCGTGCAGCACCAAAGCTGCCCTCACCATCTGGCCTTGGCAAAATGAACAGTGTTCTTCCACAGCCTCTCTCACTCTCTCTCTGTGTCTCTCTCTACCTCGATCGCTCACTCGGGGATTTGATACTCATCCACCCCGAAGAGATTAAGCGCTTCCATATTCCAGTTATATTCCCCGGGTTGTTTTGCTTTCTAAAAACAGTGTTTGTGTGCCAACATGTTCGCGGGATGGGAGGGTGGGTTAGTAGCCAGGCAGAAAGAGAGAGGGGTGAGGTTTGGGGGGACAAACAGAAAGAAAGAGAGAGAGAGGAGGGGAAATGACATGAAAAAAAACATTTCAAATCTGGGTGTAGCGCCAAAACCGCACGATCAAGGTGAAAGAGCGGTCGACTCTGGGTCATGTTGGTATAATGAGTATAAAGGTGAATAAATATAGTAAGTGTAGACATTTACGGCTCCACGGGATACCTGCAGGGAGCCTTAGGGGTGTTAAAAGTGTGTGTGTGTGTGTTTTGTGCCTCGGGGTCTGAGGTTACATTGAGAGTTCACAAGTTCAGGGACTGATATAAATAAAACACACGTTTGTATCGCTATACCTGTGAGCAAGGTCGGAAATTAACTTTTTTTTTTTACTGCCCGCCACTGTGGTAGGCAAGTAGAAAGTTTATTTCCCACTTTTGAAATCTATGCGCTAAATGAAGGAATAACATTTTAGATCTGATGTCATTCAATGTTTGATATATTTTACACAAAAAACAATACATGCATGGTAAATTACAGTGTTCAAATTACCTCTACCTATTTTTCGGGGGTGGGAGGGTACTGTACACAGTACAGTACTTTGTTATTGTCATTTATAGTAGTTATTTGCATAAAACATTTCAAATTACTAAGAAATAAATTATTGTATTTTTATTTTAATATTTGCGTTGATTGAAAAAAAATCTTGTCGTCAGTAGTTTTAATGATGTATTTTAAGCTACAGGTCATAATTTCCTCTTTATTATCTATTTTATATTTCTGTGAAAACATGTCCTTCAAACAACGGGATTTACTCAAGTTTCTCGCCAAAAACATAATTTTACAAGATTACATTTGAACACATCATGATAAAGTTTGAATTTACCTTCGGCAATTGAACGCACCATAGTGTAACTCAATGGGTTAACGTTATTAGCTCCGTTATTTAGCCAAGCAGGACTGTGCGGCCCACCGACTTCTAACAGGTAACGTTCCCTCAGGTTTAATAGTAGTAGCGCCACGCTTTTTTTTTCTCTCCGCCACGGCTCCGGTCCCAAACACACTAAACCACGACACAGTGCGCGTATGCCGTTGCTTCATTGTGCGTGTGTAACTGTCGGAATAAACATCAATACAGAGGAATCAATAATCACAGAGGCATGAGATGCCAAGGTATTGGACAACTAGGAACTGATTCTCTATTCCCATCCCTTGCGTTTTCCCTGCCTGCCAAAGTGGCGGATGACCTGACGATTTTACCTGCTGCCACTGCCAACAATTTACCCACGTTTGGCGGGTGCTAATTTCAGACCCTTCCTGCGAGGACAGTCTACTGTCTTAGTCATATCCTGTAACCTTGACTTACAATAAACCAAATCCAAGTCATAACCCTTTAATCATTTTAGTAAAACCGTCTAAAGGATTTTCCTCATCTTTGTGAGAACATTTCAAAGAAAACAAAAAACCCACACAAAACCCCAAATCACTTGACAGGAGTGTAAACCCACAGCGCTGTAAGAGGCTTTACCAGAAGAGATCACACTTTCATGTACTCCTCTGTAACCCCTCCTCTATTTGTTTTTTTTTTCTATTTGCTTGTTTGTTCCTTCTGTCAAATTCACAGAAACTGACAACAGGATTAAAGAGTGCAAAGTGAGGCCAAATGAGCTTTTGGTCAATCTCACTTGATGATCTGTCTGTACATCCTCTTATCGTAAACTGTGACTCACAGAGACGACGCTGATAAACCATATGTGTGTTTCTACTGCTGTTTGAAAATATAACAGAAGAAGACGCAACGCTCTTGAAAAAACAGTCCCGTCTGCTCGGGCGGTCTCCTGTGATAGACGGGGTTAGCGTTCACTCTCATATTCCCCCATGTGCTAAATAATTCAGGGAGGACAACAAGACGCACCCCATCTCAGGTCTTAACCCCCCTGCTGTGCCTCATCCCTCACACACACGCACACAAACTGAAATGCATTCACGCGTTGCGGCAAAGGAGAACCAACCCATCCAAGGACACATAACACTACTAAATATTCCATTGTGTGGAATTGCATGTTTTCCTTTATTCAAAAGAAAGAAAGTGCTCATTACTGAAAAGCATAATGATGATGAAAAACAGATTGGGAGGCATATGGGAAAAGACATAATTACATCAAAGGGCTCAAAAACAGAAATCCACATCACACACAATGAACAACAGAGGCGTTCAGTCCTTCACTGTTTGTTTTCGACACCCTTTAGAGCTGCATATTTGATGCGAGCACTCGCAGAGTGATTTTCGGTGTTTTTGGACACCTTTTCAGGAGAGATGGTATTTATGTGAAATGTCACCCGCTCCAGTTCCTGATCACTAAAAACTATAATCAATAACGTGATTCCAATGCAAGGGATTTTTCTTAATTAGAAATATAACCTGATTAGTTTCAGTTCATTACTGTCATCCATCCACTTTCTGTACCCTGTTAATCCTATTCAGGGTCAGGAGGGGGTTGGAGGTATCCCAGCATGCACTGGGCGAAAGTGGTGGGAACACCCTTGAGATGTCGCCAGTCTATTGCACGGCTAAAAATGCTGTAATCCAACACAACACTGACTTACTATCATCTTTTAAGTTGTGGGATGAACATGTTAATTGCTGATTTACACATCCAGCAGACACGGAGCAAGATTTAAATTCATTTGGAGTCGTGTTTCTGGCCACCTGATCAATATAAGTCAAATATTAATTCTCCTTTTAGCTCCGTTTTGGGTCTCCACCGACTCCTGAAGGATAAATCTGGCTCTTTAGTTGCTAAATGCGCCACTATGTTCACCAGCTAGTCACTAACTTTGTCAGTCTGTTGTTTTGTGCTTGGAAGCTGTGAGACTGAACCAAAATAGTTCATTTTTGGGGCCTGAAAAGATGTTAAAAAGTTCTGTAGAGGGGAACTCTCATGTAGTCAAGTAGCAACAGATCCTCATACAACAGTTTGTATGATATCTTACGAAAAGTTATTCCTCATTTTTCATGACACACGTGTCATTATCTGTTCATTACATGCATACAGTCTTTTCAAAAATAAACTTGCGTCTTCACAGGAAACTACTTGGTTTGGTTTAGGCAACAAAATGACTTGGTTATTCTTGGGAAAACATCATGGTTTGGGTTAAAATAACTACGGAAGTGGCGTAACTTAAGTACGGAAGACACGTGACAAATAAATCAACGGTGATTTCTGGTTTCACACAGGACATTAACAGCAGTTCAGTGATTTTTGGACTCACCTATCCACCCTGTCCTCCTCCGTACGTGGCGTTTATCGCTCTTTATACTTCCTAGTTAACGATTATGATTTATGAAAAACAGTGCATACTTTTCGTAGGTATATCTATGAACGGTGTATGAGAACAGCCTGCATGTAGTCATTTGAACCACTGTTAACAAAAACAATGATTATAGCAGCTCTTATTTTTTGCTGATGTCCAGTAACCTACCACTTCCGTGCTAATGTTGGCCAATACTAAAAACAATGCCATGTGTCCAGTTTCCATCAGTGGAATCTAATGTTTATACTGTTGCTGTGCATTGCAATGGCACTGTTCCCAAAGGTCTGCTGTCACTCAAGGAGATAAGCACATACAACATTAGTCTAGCCCAAATGGCAAAACATTTTCAAACATCTTTTCTCCAGCTGTAGCCTTGAAATCTTTCCTGTAAGAGGCTGACTGTCACAGTGCTGCCTTTAAAGGAACAGTGTGTAGGATTCCAGGGTTATCTATTAGCAGAAATGGAATACAACCTTCATAACTATGTTTTCATTAGTATATAATCACCCAAAACTACAAATTTTCGTTAAGAATGCGCCCTTCATATCTACATAGGGAGCGGGTCCTCTTCACAGATTCCGCCATGTTTCTACAGTAGCCCAGAAAGGACAAACCAAACACTGGCTCTAGAGAGAGAGCCTTTTGGGTTTTACAGTACCTGAAGGCCACCGTAGTTCTCACACTTGTGAAACTGCGTTAACGTGAGCCGCAGAGTGCAAAACCGTGGTACCGCCAACCGCCGTCTGCCCTCCGTTGCTCCTAAAGTAGTGTTATTATGGTAAGATGAGTAAGGCAAACGCCGTTACCACGTTTTTTTGCACTCGGCGGTTCACATTACTGCAGTCTTGGAAAGGGAGGAGTGAGCGGAGGGGTACTCAGTTGGTTGCAATCTGCAACCACACCACTAAATGCTGCCAAATCCTACACACTGTACCTTTAATATCTACATATTTTGTGTCAAATATATATATTTTTTAGGATATAAGTACTTTTTCTGCTAATTCATTGCAGGTTACAGAAAACAGCTAAATTGACAAAAATCAATCAGTTGACAAAAACGTTTGCAAAAGATTTTTAACCTGCTAAATGCACCATCAATAACCTCACAAAACAAAGCAAAACATACTATATTTAGTTGTGCGATGTTTTCCTGATGGTACGTCCAAAACCTGACGTATTTCAGAAGTAGGCTACAGTACCATGTGGTTACCATTCATTATACAACTGATGTTGTTAATAATGTTAGATCAGCTACATTAGATAATGATTTGGATAAAAACGGAGGAAAAACTAAATAGACTGCTGGCATTTTGGGCAAATTAACATTAGCTGGCAATAGATCCAATAAACTCCATGTAGACGGAGGCTAATTAACAACAGTGAGATCTAAACAACATCGCATTTCTGAGTGCAGGAAAGTCCTTCTAGGTCATTTCAGCAGAATGAATCAGCAATAGAGAGCCGTAAAATGTATATATTAAAGTTGTTTACTGTACTATTTCATTGAGAGGTGTTTTCACACACTGCTGCATGCCTGATCATGTGTCACTTACTTTTAACCACCATTAAACAATCAGCTTACTCAAAAAGTGACTGTAGTGACCGTAGTTGTGTCAGATTCCATTTATCATTTTTTTATCGTAGCATCATCTCCTGGGATCCGACGCTCCCATTGCTTTCTGTACACACAGGTGGCCGGTCCAAGTCGCCTCACTTGTGGCTCTGCGTGTCTCTCACACTCACACAGGCTCACGCACACATGCACAGTTTTACACCCGGGCTGCGATATCTCATCCCACACCAGATGACCAAGTGTTTGGCTGCCTCTTGTCGGCCAGCCTGTGGTTCAGAGATCACAACACGGCTTCCAGACATTAACATGACTCACCCTTCGCTGCAGTCGTGTGCATGTACACAGCGTACATCCGCACACAGACACACACACACACACACACTCACGCACCTCATCACTTTTGTAGGGACGAAGCCAGTCTATGCTGGATAGTGTGGGAGAGATAAAGGGAAAAATGAATTGAAATAAAAGAGAAAAAATGAGAAGTAGATGATGAAAGGAGTAAAGGTCGAGTCTGGGTCCGACTGACCTCAAAAAGTTTTTCCTATTACTTCATCTTCTTTTCTTAACTTTTCATTCCTCTCTAATGGCCAGTGTTGAAGGACCTTTCCATTGCAACAGAAGAGTTTTGTCCATTCGCTTCCTTTACATTACTTTAAATCGTCTTTCTGTGCTCATTACGTTTGCTGCTTTTCCTTTAGCTCTATAGCTGTTTTCCATAAAAGAAAAACAAAAACAAATGCTGGGACCTACTATTATGAAAACAAAGCCAATTTAACAGTCATTTCATAAAATGTAGCTTTAATTTCCATTTCCTTTAATGGATCACAGCCGCCAGAAGTGTTCTGCCTTTCGTTTGCCTGTTGGCTAGACTGAGTTTTGATTCACAGATGTAATCAAAGTGAATATGAGGTACTGGTTGAAAGATTTTCTTTGGCAAAAAAGAAAAGCAGAAAGTGAACACGCAGTGAACCTGAAACTTCAGCAGAAACCAGATGCTCGTCTCATCACGGCTCAGAATTGTTCAAAATGTCTGCATCAATAGGAGACGCTGACTGGAAACGCTGTCAGAATGTAAAAGACTAACACTGTGTTAATGTTGTGATGCAGCTTTGCAGCGTGAATTCTGGTTTCTTTTTCACACGTTTGTTGTTACTGACTTAACTGGAAGTCTGCAGAGCTGTTTGCTGTGCTTACTGAAAATGAATATTTGCTAGTAAACTGGTAATGTTTGACAAAACTGTATTAATCATATCTATATTATTGTGTTGCATGTGTTTTAAAACAGAATGAACAACACAATTCTGATAGTACTAAAGTGTTCCTTTATATGGTGCTATCATTAACTATCATTGAGACAAACATCTGAATGCTCCGTTTCCACTTCAAAAATGTCTCTGGGATGGCAATGTCAGTCGGTCCACCACTTTGGTCCACACTGAAATATTTCAACAATTTATTGGATTGTTCTGAAATTTTGTACAGACATTCATGGTCACCAGACAGCGGACAACATCTGGGTCTGAGAATTGAAGCCAATGCTGAAGTGCCTTAAACTTGCATTCTTTCTAACAGCCAGCAGGGGGCGACTCCTCTGGTTGCAAAAAGAAGTCCGATTGTATAGAAGTCTATGAGAAAATGAGCCTACTTCTCACTTGATTTATTACCTCAGTAAACATTGTAAACATGAGTTTATGGTCTCAATCGCTAGTTTCAAGTCTTCTTCAATACAACATGATGTTCATTTAGTAAATGATGGTCCCATTTAGAGTCAAATAGACCATTAAGCAGGGTATGCTTCAGGGCGTGGCTACCTTGTGATTGACAGGTCACTACCACGGCGTTGTCCGGTCTGGGAGTTGTCCGTGTTTTCGTCTTAGAACTTTAACTCTTTCACAGTGTGTTTTTAGTTCATGACAGTTGATTGTAACATTATGGTCGCCTCAAAAAGTCTTATTCAGCATTCAGTTGTACTTAGCTCCACCCTCTCGTGTCACTTCTGGTTGCAAAAAACCAAGATGGCGACGGCCAGAAACCAAGATGGCGACGGCCAAAATGCTGAACTCAAAGCTTCAAAACAGTCCACAAAGCAGTGGGTGACGTCACGGTGATATGTCCACTTCTTTAATACAGTCTATGTCACCAGAGGATGACTCCTAATAACTTTGGTGATCTCCTGACTTTTGATCAGACACAATTATGAGCACAGTTTGACCAGGAAAAAAATATTATTTTCAAGGAACTTCCTTTTGTTGGTATATTATCAGCATCTTGAATTAGGGCGGAGACAGTCCTCCACTACCATCACACAAACTGCATTTGATTCAAGAAACTTCCTCTCGAGACAAATTGATTTGTTTTGGACATAACTGAAATTATCCTAACTCTGTTTTCGATTCATTCAAATGCATCTGTCCCCGCTGTGTGCTTTCAGTTGCTGAACTATCTCGACAGGCATACTCTGTCAAATCACACCAGTAGGGAGCCATACAAAAAAAAAAAAATTGTTTCACTAATAAAAACCTCAAACAGAGATGTTGTGCTGGTTTAATCAGAAGCAACACAAAACAAAGACTCAGCGGTAGACTGTGATTTCATAAGATGGAAATTTTTGCAGCGGATAAAGGAGCAGAGACAGACGGAGGACTAGCAAAAAAGACCAAAGGCACACACACACTCTGACACACAAGTCCGAGGACTAACAGTGAAGTTAAATTGAGGCTGATTGTATTCTCGGCATAGACTCGTCTTTGTCCCTAAGCTCTGTCTAAATATTGAAGCAGATCGTGGTGAAAAGAGCCGGCTATCCAGAGGATTCAACCCAATCTGCATATTCATCACAATTAATTAGGATTCCTCTCTCTGCCATCATTTTTATCTTTCCTGCTTTATTTCTCGAGAGGCAACTACAAGACAATACTGGGGCGGTGATCGGAATCAGTTATTAGGGTGGGGGTAGACGTAAGCAGACGTGTACGCACACACCTTCCATCCACATTTCAGACTGATTCTGTCTGCATCAGATACGATGAGTGCTACACAAGCAGCGTTCATCTTTTCTGTTGATGCAAACTTCCAGTGCCGTCTCTCACTTTGTCTTTTCCCTCCTTTTGTCTGGGCCGACCATGTGCCGCGCCTCCGCCAAAGAGACTGAGAGCGGCCATTGTCTGGCGTGGCATACAAACGAACTGCCGCTCAACAGCCTTCTCGCAAGGCTAACTCTTTTAATTGCTCAAAGAAAAAAAAAAAAAATCTGCAGAGGCGAGAGATGGCGTGAGTCCTCCGGATGAGAAAGTAGAGAAAGTTTTCATGAAATGTGTCTCTGCATCGTGTGCTGAAGACGCTAAAAGAAGCCATAAGTTTATGTGCAAGTGGGAAAGAAACTGTGGTGTGTAAACATCTTATCCGGGTGTCTGATTATTCTCTCCCATGTGTGCAGGTGTTTCCTCAACTTGAGCTACAATCGCAATTAGTTAAACGAAAAAATAAGATGATAAGTAGGGCTGGGTATCAGTACTCCATCCCTTTAAGGTATCAACTGAAATAACCTAGTACCAAGTAGTACCGAAACTTTTCCAGTCAAACAATATCTGCAACCAATCCTTTTAGTGCCCATATCTAGAAAAAAAAGACTATTTGTATTTCTTTTTCTTGCAGCCAATCACCACAAGCGTGGCCAACTACCGCCAACAACTACAACCCATATAACCGAGATTGCCTGCCTGCACATGGGAGCCAGTGGCTAGCAGCCAGCTAACGGTGCTAACAGCGTTAACAGTGCTAATTGGTATTTATTTATAATTGGCACTCTATTGGTATTGGTATTAGGGATGCACCGATACCGGATCGGATATCGGGCCGATACAGACTCAAATAGCTGGATTGGATATCAGTGACAATGGGGCCAATCTATTCAATTCAATTCTATGTTTATACATCATAAACATTATATACTGGAATTTGAATTCCTGTTTAAGTTTTGACCAATTTGTTGCTGCATTAAAACGGTTTACACTTAAATTGTAATTCCCGTGAATTTTTAAGATTTCTTTTTTGCCAAGTTGTTGGTGTATGATTTATTATTTTAGTAATAAATAACAATTCAGTAAATTGATGTTATGATATCTATAAATTTATCCTAGTGACTTACACACAGTGAGGCATACATCTTAATTATACACTGGCATCGGATCGGTACTCAGTATTGGCCAATACCCAAAGCCCAGGTATTGCTATCGGTATCAAGACTGAAAAAGTCAGATCGGTGCATCCCTAACTGATATCACTTTAAGGGTGCTGGTATCGTAATTTATGAAACGATACCCAGCGCCAATGATAAGCGACAGACATGAAAGTAGAAGTCTGGCAGAAGTAACGCAGAGGATACATTGTTTGGTCTCGTCTTCCACTATTATTAGTGACAGTAGTTATAGTGGTAAATATAGCAGCACACAGGCAACTGGACACAAACTGGGTTCATCCTAAACTGCTGAGGTAAGTCAGTAAAGAAATGACTTGTGTGTGTGCAGACCTCAGAATATATAAAAGTAGATGTATAACCAGGTTTCTCAATGTTCTATGTAAACATAGCCTGAATATTAGATTCAACTTCATAGTTACTGCACAGATTAAGTACCAATATAATAAAATGCAGTTTCCTCTAACTTCATCTAACACGTATATATAGATACATTATGAAGATGAAAAATCAACAATAAAAGACAGTATGGAGTGTGTACAGAATGAACAATAGAGCAATATGCAGTGTACTAGATGTGCAATATGAACTAACCAATATAGTGTATGGACAATAGGATAAATGTAACTATGGTATGTTCCATATAAACAATATTAGCTATATTTACAGTGTCAAAGAAGCCAGTATGTGCTTTATTAAAAGCCATTGGGATAGTCCGTGTAAATAAACTAATCTAAGAAGTCTTTGACTTGTGACCCCATGAAAACATAGCAATGTGTAACCACACATGTTTCGTTCTAAGCAGTTCAACAAAAGACTGTTTTTCCTTTCTCAGATTTGTTATTAAAGGTGTCCTCTGGAATTTTCTTACAAACAACTAAAGTTTATATTCAGTGTTTCTTCCCACAACTCATTGTGCGCATCCTTGAAATCTAGAAAACAAGTCGAAAGCATTTCCTTCCTCAGAAAAACATTGGCCAAGCCCGTTTGTTTAATAATTTAAAACCAGCATTTGTTGTTAACTTGTTAGCAGTCTTCTTCTTCACTGCCTTTGCGGTGGCATTACTACACTTCTTTGCCACCAACGAGACAAAGATCGGTGGAACAGTATTGAAGAAAAGTTTGAAAAACTAAACGTTAATTTGCATGACAAATTATCTCACGGCCCTTTGGAGTGTTCAGGGTCACAATTTGGAAACTATAGCTGCAGGGCACAAAGTTCAGCTTTCAGCGTTTCTAGCAACGGAAGTAGTCAAAAAGTCTGTCTTAGTTTGAACATATCTATCCTCTCTAGAGAAGTGGGGATGTGGTGCTACACCCGAGAGAGTGTGACAAGCAGCAACATTTTAAGCAACAGGACGCAACAGAGGGTTTTTTTTTTTTTTAAATGAGATTACTTGCACCAACAAAGCCATTGTTGGAAAGTAGAGACAATAGCCAACAACCAGGGTCTTAACTTGTACACTATAAATTCTATGAATTTACCAATGATGGTTAAAGTGATGCAGGCATCTCAAAAAAGGGTTGTGTTAAAGCTCTGGTGATGACTTTTCCATTTGGGACCCCGGGGTGATAAAAGTGTTGAAAGATCAGACCAAAATAAGGGGAAAAAAAAAAAAAACAGTGAGGGAGTGTGAGACCGATGACAGAAGTTGTCCATTAAGCGAGCGGAGCAGTCCTGGTGTGAATATTGCATTTCCATGTTTACCGCAATTACAGGCCTGTTCACTGGTTCACCTCCTGCAGAGGGTAAAAATGGAAGAGAGAGACACTCCTGTGGGAGGAGGAGAATATCGCCCGCCACACACACACGCCCACACTGCTGTCTCAGTGGTTAAAGTGATCCTAATGTGTGTCTGAGTACTGCAGGGAACTAAAAGTCACTTTGTCTGGTGTCATCTTAAAAATCTACCATTGAGATACTACAATTGAGATTTTAGCATTTTCTTCCTCGAATCAACTCGATCTTGACAGCAGTGACGTAAGGTAAAAGGAAAACAGAATTTCAGACTCCATCTGTGTCCGTCCACTGCACTTCATCAGATTTCTTTGTCAGCTGAAAAGGACAGTCTAGCGAGGCTGACTCCCACACAAGGATTGCGTGCGGCGGGGCGGCGGACTGAACATAATCAACTCATTTATTGTCCCTGAAAAAGCAAGAAAAGTCGCGGACGCTGACATGCACCGTCCGACTAATGTGGCCGTATACCGCAGGAGACCGCCAGAGTCAAAGGTCAGTCAGATGACAACTTTGAACCACAGGCCAAAAAACATACACTCTATTGCTGCTAATCTCATCTAATGACGTCCCTGTAGGCTGACATAACCGTATAGTCGTTACAATGCTCTAGTTTCCTTACTTTTACTCTTTCGCGTGACAGAATGAATGTTTCATGCCATTAGGTCTCTGTAACAGCATCCATTTCCCCTACATCTGCTACACAGAGATGTTTATTTCTCATTTCCACTGCGGACATAAAGTATGACTTCACGTTCCATAGAAACACAGAGGCACCGTAATGAAATTTGACTTCTGTCGCCCTTAGTTCAACCTTCTTATCTCTATGTGCGCATAAAGTCTAGATTAAAATCAAGGGTGTCTCCAACTTTAGATCGACCTATCTGAGGATGTTAAATGTGTACCATCATTTCAGATTAGCACTCCAGCTCATTCTTACACAGTAGCTTTCATGTAATTATCTTTTTAATTATCTTTGACCTTGCTTTCATGGCAGTTTCTATACTTTTATCATCCCTACCTTGCTGTCGCTGACTTTTTGCAAAGTAAATTTCCCTTGCTCATAAAAAAATAACTGCCACTGAATGTGCCGTGTAATCACAGATTACTGTTGTTATTGTTGTTGTCATTGAGGGCTGTGTTTTAGTAGAGTGTTGGGACAACATCCAGAGCAGATTAACTGCTCCTTGGCGTAGACTCTCCCAAGTCTCTGAATCTCTACTGGAGGGATGGAACGAGACTGTCCTCCAAGAAAAATGAGGGCATCGGTTGTTTTCAGAAATGCCAAGTAACGACATGTGTTTACATTCGAGTGATAAAGACCTCAACGAAGCGTCGGACCGTGACGTTTTGTGACGTCGTGGCAAGGCCGGGAAAACCTGTTTAAATGAAGAGCAGCCGGCAGGTATGACATTGAATCTCCCTCAGCTGATAACCAAACACCAGCAGGCGGTACAGATGCTGTGATAAACTTATTTTTTTAATCTTTGTACAGCTTTTAAGTGTTGGCATGGATGTATGTAGCATGATCAGGGAAAAAGTTTGTTGCATTCCCTGGACGTGTCGATAGTAAGTTTACTGCGTTACAAACACATTTTTCGATCGTCCCCGGGACAACAGCACGCCTCAGTCTCGAGCCTTGACGTTTTCAGAATTTTTTCAATTACAAATGATGTTTCTTGTTGTTTAACTATAGGAGGACTTGTTGGATGGAACGCCATTCTTCCCAGATATAATCCTTCATTTGATGTATTGTTGATTGTAGTGCCGTATAACACGTTGCTCCATAGTATTCCATAGGCTGGGTTGAGATCTGGTGACTGAAGGTCATAGCATATAACTCATATTATTTCCATCTTTATGTTTCTTCACTCTTTTATTCTGGTTCTTCCTTTAATTTGTACATTATTTGGGATGTTAAATTATCAAGACACCGGAGGATGAATACCTGGATTAACCCCTTCTTCAGACATTCAGTAAAGGATGTTTGACTCCACATGTCTTTTGCATCTCGTGTAATTACCCCTCAGGTCTAAAAGCAGAATATGAAGCAACAAAGTCCTAATGGTTCAGTCAAAACAACACGGGGCGGATGTGGCAAACTCTGAGTAGTTCTTACTGTAAGATGTTTTCAGTTTGACATGACCAAAGCTGAGACCACATTTTGCCACTGGGAGCAACAAACAGGGCTTGTTCTGCGGTGATGTAGCCGGAGCCCGACCCAAGGGTGGAAGTAATAAATTTCAATTACTCTCCTCAACTGCAACCGACTGGCTTTTTTTTCTCAACTTGGAGTTTGTAATCTTGCTCCTGGTATGTTTTGACCAAAGTATTTTTCTTTCATTTCATGAATTTCAAATTGCTTGCAGGCTCTTCATACACGTCATTTACTGGCCAGCTGCAATCACATTGAGTCAACTGTGCCGAATCCAGTTTTGGTTGTCTATTCGGTTGAGTTTGTGCTTCTTGAAACTCAGTCCTCTTGTCGACCTTGTATTCCCTAAATGCAATCTCTTCAGAAAATGAACTGCTTTTGAGACTGATAACAATGCAGTTTTTGAGTGTGTTGTGACGGTTGTTAGGGTGTCCTCAACTGACAGAAAAAGCATGTAATCCTTTGATTCAAAACAGAGAAATCTATCAAAATTCAATTAAATGAGTTTAATAGGAAGTCCACCGATTTTGTTACTGCATATATGAAAAAAAGTTGTATAGAACCTTTTGTGTCTCCAGAGGGAGCTGCATGAAATCTGATTAAATGCCTTAAATCACTTGAGTCAGTGTCGGCTGCAGCTGAAGATTACAAGTTGGAAAATTTAAAAAAATTGGGTTTTTGGAGAGAGATGTCCCAAAAAGTTAATATATGATATAAGTTGAGATGTATTTATTTGTAAAATTGTTTATTAATTGGTACCATAAATTACTCTTAAAAGGGACTATTTGTAACTTTCAGAATTGCTGCTTAACAGCGACACCTGTGACCGTGAAGTCAGCGAAAGTCAGCGTCGGGCTCGCGCTTGCTCGCTCTAAATATACCTGAACGAGCATCGCTCAACACAGTGAGGCGACACACTTCAGCTAAAACCACAATATCACTCTATATTTCACCTGCTTGGCAGTAATGTTAGCTGACCAGACGAAGGTCTCTCCGTGAACATGATTTAGATCTGATCCTAGTGTTGGCTTTTCCTGCCTCACCCTCCTGCGCCCGCAGGGAGACAGCGGCAACCGGTGCCTCTCCTCCGCTGCCTGCTTGCCTTCACTGACACAGCGCGCACCAACAGAGGTTTTCCGTGTCTTGTGAAGTGACGGCGCTCCGCAGAGAGAAACTTGAACCGCGACACCGGCACCCTGTGTCTCCCTGCGGGCGCAGGAGGGAGACGGTAATGTTTCTCTATGGAGGAGCTGCAGCATTTATTTCTGCACAAACATCCACTGTACATTCACTAGATATTCTCAGAGCTAAACTAACTCTTCTGCAGTGTGGAGTGAGCGCGCGTTCACATCTAGAGGTGGAGCGAGTACGGGCGCTCTGTCTGAGTGAAATCGAGCAGGCAGAGACGAGGCTCCGGCCACACGCGAGCGCGCATGTGTCCCGACCCGCTACATTTATATGCTTACAAAGTTACAAACAGTCCCTTTAAACTGTCATACACATTTGTAAATCTTGTTTTTATCTGTAGAACATGAAACACGCATTTATCACCAATAATGAGACTAATTTCTCTCCATAGATTTGGAGTTAGAGAGAGTAAGCATCTCTCGCCCGCTAATCTCTGCTTGAGGCTCGAGGCTACATTAGCTGCTACTAGCATAACAAACCTGAATGCGATATTTTGATGATATGAAAGAAATGCTAATAAACAGTATATTACTACGGCTTTTTTACTGTTGATGCGCAGAGCAGCTATCTTGGATTTTGAGGTCGAGGTTGGTGATGTTCGTCCGACCTTCCTAGTCAGAAATCCGACTTTGGGGGGCGTTACAGTCTAAATTTCCAACAGGGAATTTGGAAATTCCAACTTCCTAGTTCAAATGGAAGGCAGCATCAGTAGACAGGACTTTCTACGGTCAAGTTGCATTGTGGGTAATGTAGATGCCATGTTTTGAGAGGGGAAGAAGAATGTGTGGAAAACTATGATATCTGTAATTCTGGGTGTTGCAATGCTAAATCAGTGGAGTACTCTTCAGTAGACTTTCAACAACTGCAGTTCTAATCATCTAACACCATCTAACATTTCAACCAAAGCATCACTTTTTTACAGGAGGTGGGACATTTTGGAACCGTTGCCCGATGCTCTTTCCACCCCTGCACACCAAATAACACTTGGATGGCTCCAGCTTCACAATGTGCTTCCAGTAAAGGAACTGGTGGTACCAGCCGCTTTCCAGTTCACACACACACACACGCACAGTGTCAAACCACAACACACTCGCGTTGCCAGGAAGGGGTCAAATTAATGGCTGACTTTGCAGCTCTCAGGCAGACGCTCAAACACACAAATACACACTTGCAGTCACACACACACAGAGAGAATCATTTCCATTCCACTGCTCCCCCCTTCTCCTCCCTTCCGCTCACTGCCACCCTCTGCTTTTTTTTCCCTCGTCCTCTCTCTAATTTGCATAATATACTCTCTCCCTCTGAAGATGCACACACACACACACACACACAGAGCTGGCAGATGGCACCACTGGCTTCAGACACAGCGCAGAGCGGGAATGTGAGGGGAATGAAGGGAAGAGGAGAATGTTCTGGTAAAATAAACACATACACACACACGCAATAATACCATAATTATCCTGGGCACTGGCCTTGGCACTAACCTGGGGAAAACCCTGATGTGCCAACTCACTGTACCCGATGACCTACCACAACCAGCAGGGGAGGAACACACACACACACACACACACATATGCCCATGCACAGGCTTATTTATGCAAAGACATGCATGCATACACAAAGTCAGTGGAGGAGAAAGGAAGTCTTATGTACACAGACAAAATAAACTCATCCGGCTCATCCGTGCTTCCTAATCTATCTCCTTCCATTTCTCTCGCCACTCTTTTCTATCTACCAATTTTTTTTTTTGACAGGGTGGTGATGGTGGTTAGAGCGTGTCTCTGCTGTCGGGCTGAGTTATCCTCGTAAAGCTCTGGGCCTGATTATCCTGCGATGACTCATCCAGGGAGAGAGAGAGAGAGGTGAACTCAGTGCATAAGAACCCAACAACCAGGCCACTGGTTACATAGCTATAAACAGAGAGAACAGAGCTAAGAGAACTAGGTCTTGAAAGTCATCAAACAGCGCAATCCCCGGCCGGTGCATGCGAGAGCTCAACTAGAACGAGGACACACATTTTCATCACACCAGACACATATAAACATCATTTAACCTGCTTCTTTTCAGCTTGTTTATCGTAGTCGTGCAAGATGGGCTTTGTGGCTATTGAGTGCCGGCGTTCCCCGGCGCGATTCTCACCAAGCGGTACATGTCAGGTCATATCATTAACTTGCTAATGTAGTCGGTAATCACAGAGAGGGAAGGGAAAAATAACAAAAACAACAGGCTGCCGTGGACAGATCTGCAGCCGGCAGGCTTTGTTGACGGCGCGAGAGCTGCGGTCGTCGGGATAAAGTTGCATAACATCTCCCTCGCCGCGCAAAGACGGGGGGGGGGGTGGAGTGTGTTGACATTTAGGATCGGCCAGACAAGGGGGTCCAGAGTGGCGACAAACGCATGCTGACATGCATACACATGCATTCGCACACACAATTCTCCATATAAGCGTTTACACTTTTTTAGTAAAGTTCCTCTAATAACTTTTATTTCAATAAACTTGCAATATGTTTCTAGAGAGTTTCCACTTTAGTGCACATTCTATTTCCCATTCAAGCTCTAGGGCCTCTATATACTCTCTCACTTTAGCTACGGGTTTGGATATTAAGTGGGTTTTGTGTACACTTCCTACTCATTCACATGACACATTGGCAGCATATATACTCATACAAACATATGCAAACACCCACGAGAATGTGGAGCCATTTCCAACAGTCAAAGTTTCTCTTATTTAAATTTATAGGCCTTGGAGCGTTTACAAAGCTCTGCTTCCCTTGATGAGGTGCTTATGTTTTACTCAAATATTATTTCCCATAGGAGCACCCGCAACTTAACTTCTGGTTACTTTACCAAAGTAATGTTTGCTCTATTGGAGCTGAATATTTCAGAAGGACTCCCAACTTATGGACATGAACAACACACACATACACATTGTGACAAACCAAAGTACAGGGTAAATCTCCACAATCACTCGGCTCGCCCTCGCTTGTTTTCTATCGGTCTGGCGTGTGCTGCTGCCGGCCACCGGGTCGCTTTCAACTCTCGTCACAAAAAAAGTAAAAGATCGGTCTTCCAGAGTCATTAGTGGCAGTCATTCTGGTGAAATAGCTCCGTAACTGCAGTAAGAAAGCACCATGTCAAGGTATTTTAGTCGTGTAACGCAAGTCAAGCCAAGCCAAACATAAATGGACATCAAGGAACGTCAAAAGTGGACATTTACGGGGAAAATTACTGGACCGACTGTTTGACTATAACATGACTTTTTTTTTTTTTCAATGAACTGAAATTAATTCCGGCCAGAAAACTGTGCCTGTTTTCACCATGGATGTATAAAGAGAACTGGATACAGCGTTGTAGGCGGGCACCCGTTCATTCCTATGAGAGTTGCTCAGTGGCGCATGAAGCCAAAATGGCTCAACTGCAGAGTGATAAAGTACCCGGATCATCCGTTAGTCTTCTTCATCCTTTGGGCCCATAGAGCAGGCGCAGTAGCGTTTCTTTTAACTCCGCCTCCCACCCCTTGATCCAGCCTCGGTCTGGGCCTCATTCACATGAATGGAGGAAGAAGGGAAATAACTCTGGATTCGGCTATTTGTGCATTTTACAACTTCTAGGACCCAATGATTTAAATACGGGCTATTCAAGTGTTCATGCTGGTGAGTTGATTTACCTCAAAAAAAAGTATCCGCTGATTTTGTGTTTTGTTGGACTAAGCATTATTAAGTTTTGCTAATGTTTGGTCTCAGCAGTAACTCCGTTCTTATATTAATACACTTCCTAATTATTTGAAAAAACAAAGTCATGTTGGTGGTCTTTTTGCTACAAATGCAGGGCTGGACCCAAATATTCAACTATTTGGATATGCGCTCGTTGGTAAGTATTCGTTTTCAATTTTGGAATTCAGGTCTATAATTTATCCACGACAAGAAAAATTGTCACAAGCTGTTATTATGTCACAAAAAGTGCATAGATAGAACCTCTTTCAACCAGACCTCCCTTTGGATTACAAACATGCACAAAACACACCGTGTGTACAGTTTAGATTGTTTGTCTGTGAATAAATGCTACAACTCCTCAAGACCCAAACCCAAGTGTCTTGTCTTGCTGGCCACCTGCTGATTAAAGTGTCCTAACAATTAGCGACAACTTCAGGCTCACTTAAGGTGGACTGACCTTTAAGGTGGACAAGCTATTGTCATTTTAGTGTCAAGATGAGTTTTGCTCAGCACCCACCTGAGATTTTGATTTTGTGTGACTCTATAACTTTTGCCAGGATATCTCCTGGCTGGCACCCCATAATAAAATAAAAACAAAAAATAATAGCTGCACACAAAAGCCATCACAACACACACACACACACACACACACACACACACACTGTATATCAGTTGAGCCTGATTGAACGGGACTGGGCGGCGTTCTCACAGCACTAACTGTCACCACAGTGAGAGGTCAAACAGAAACAGTAACACAGCTTATATAAGTCACAATAACAGGAGCAGGGTGGAGAGAGGGCAACAGGGCTGAGGGTGTGTGAATCTGTGTGTGTGTGTGTGTGTGTGTGTGTGTGTGTGTGGAGAGAGATTTTCAGAGTAAAAGCTTATTTTATGTTAGTTTCTCAATAATTATCTCAATAACCTGAAAAGCAGTTATTACACCCAGACATCGTCTTTTATCTTCAAAAATCATAACGTCCTTCAGCCTTTTGTGTAAGGAAATATAAACTACACAACAATACTGCAGCTATTGTTCATTGTTGAAGAGAGGACAAATAGATTTATGAATATATTTGTGGAAACACTGTCTGAGATTCAAGCCTCTGGGTGGGCATGAAAAGTGTTGTGAAAAAACCTGCTGTACTGGTTCAAGACATGTTTCCCCTTTTTTCAACAAGCCCACATAGCGTCGGTTATGTACCGTCAGTGATTAAAGACATCTGTCCCTTTAGAACATTCGACATTTTGGAAAGAAGTTTGCATTTTACTCAGAAGGTCGACACTAGCAACTTAGCTATAGGCTATCTAGGTTCCTCTAAGAAAGGGGAAGGTATAGCCTAGCTTTCTAACTTCCACTTAGAAAAGCAGAAGTGCACATGATTTTGTGCAAAAAATACTGATTCTGCTCTGATGAATTCATGTGCACTCTTGAATGTTGACTTGCAGACTGAGTAACGCTCAGAATTTGTTTTGCGTTCCACTTCCTTACTGCTGAGTCATCACTCGCTCACACACACACACTGAGCTGATTATACAGGGGAGGAGGTCTAGCTAACATTAGCCGTCTCTCTATCAGTTTTGTTTATGGCAAATGACTAAACTGTTAAAACTCACAGCAACAGAGATAGTCCTGTAACCTCGGCAGCCCGTACGATATTCTGTGATACAAATCATGACACTAACGCCGGATTCACCCCGGGCAGCGGCGAAGTGTGGCTCTCCGCAATAATTACATTTTTCTGTGGCCGAGAGGCGTCTTAATGTGTTCCAGGCGGGAAGAAACTCTTTGTAACATAGGTCAACATGTCACAGTAGTCACAGGATCTGTTTACTGATTGGCTGCGGGTATTCTCTGGCCGCACTTCACCACTAAAAGTTCAACTTTTCCCAACTTTTGTTTGGTCGCACTTTGCTGCAGAATCAAATGGCCACAGCTCGCTGAGCTCGGGAGCGGCCGCTGCAGCTTTGCATGGACACTGCATGGCAGCTCGCCGCAGGCCGCACTTCGCCGCTGCTGTGGTGTGGATTCGGCGTACGCAGATAACATTTGAAATCATGGAATAATGTAGGGAGTGTGTTAAACGCAGCTAACATGGGCTTCCAGCTGGTTAACTGTCTGTGCGGTTGTTGGAATTGAAGTTATGGTACGAACTATTTTTAATGCCCGCTCACACAGACACAGTCTCCTAGAAAAAAACACTGCACTGTCACTGCAGAAAAATGAATAAAATGTAAATATCTTCTTCATGTCATTTATAACTTTGACCAAATGGGTACATAAGGCAAAATAAACACCAAGGCTGTATACTGATTTCTTCATTTTAATTTCACTTTGGATTCTTATCACATTCTTGTAAGCCAGTAAAATTGTAGTGAAACATCAACACTTATCATCTAAGCTGGCGGACTAATGAGGGCAATCTATCAGAAGATGAAGTGCCTTGATAAATCAGCTTCAATCCGGTGTTTAAAAAAGACAAATCTAAAATTAAGTTTTTGAGTTGATCGCTATAAAAAGTAATGACATTTGCTGTTATGAAAGATCGGACCAGACAGAGAGGACATTGAAAGTCTCAGCATGACTTAACAAACCCAGATTTGGGTCGCAGGAAAAAGGTGTTATGAAAGGACCAAAAAAAGACTGGATCTGGAAAATCCAAGACTGATTTAGAGAGACAGTTTACATGGGAGGGGTAGAGGGTGAGACGTCAAATCTCACGAGGACAGAAGGCCGACAGAGGACAAGAGAGGAAGAGGTGTGGAGGGTTGATTTTCTATAAGCAGAAGCTAAAGAGGTCAGACTGCTAGTTTCTGGGTCAGCGCGCATTAAACAACCGCGCTGAGCCGTCGTCCTCGGCCCCGTGGCGACGCACCAATGTGGACAGGCTTCTACCAACTGTGACCACACATTAGGCACTTACTGCGAGCCATACAGGCACTGCTCAGGGCGTCAACACATAAAGTTGCCCTTTATTCTAATCCACAGCATAAAGGGACATACACACAGAACTACATCTAAGAAGCCGGCAGCCAGCCAGCAGTGTGTGTGTGTGTGTGTGTGTGTGTGTGTGTGTGTATATGCGCTGACTGGCACGAATGTTAACCTCGACTCTCATCAGTAATGGTCCCAGGAACACAGCTGAAGGCGTAAACATTGGGAGGTAACACATACAGGACATGGTATGGAATATATATGACACGCGAGTGATTTGCAAGTCAGAGTTGTCAGCGGGGCATACCGCATGAAGTAGTTTATTTTCCTGTCACATTCCTAAGGTTGGCTGGCCTGCGACGAGTCTGAGAAGCATGTTGGAACTTAAATTTAGCCCAATCACACTAATGCTCAGTGGATGACGATTACGCAGGAAAGAATTACATGTTGAAGGGTTCTTGCCAATTCATTCCCATTTAACATAAACAAACTGCTGCTGCTGCTGGTTCAAAGGGGTATATACACCGATCAGCCATAGCATTAAGACCACTGACAGGTGAAGTGAATAACATTGATTATCTTGTTACTATGGCACCTGGCAGTGGGTGGGATATACGATACGATACGATACAATACGATACGATACGATACAACTTTATGGTCAGTTTGCACTGAAATTCATTTTGCATCCATAGGCAGCTCCGTTTGAGAAAAAGTACACATACAATAGACATACTGTTACCATAAACAAACAGACAAGTAAGACCCATCAGACAACAACCAAAACACATCACAATTAACAATACATAACCCATTAAAAAATTACCATCAGTCCTCTGGATTGACATCTCCTTAGCAGCACATTAATTATTATTTAGCAACAAGATGTCTGATGGACAAAAAGTGTTCTTCAGCCTGATGCGATTAAAAGTAGGGACTCTAAATCACCTCTTGGAGGGCAGAAGTTGATACTCCCCATTTAAAACATGCCAGGGATCAGAAGAGATGCTGTTGGCAAGTCTGAGCATGCTCTTGTTGTGAGCTGGATGAAAGGAGGACAGCAAGTGAACATTTTGAACTTTGAACTTTGTGTTGGAAGCAGAAAAAAATGGGCAAGCGTAAGGATGTGAGCGACTTTGACAAGGGCCAAATTGTGATGGCTAGACGACTGGGTCAGAGCATCTCCAAAACTGCAGCTCTTGTGGGATGTTCCCGGTCTGCAGTGGTCAGGACCTACCAAAAGTGGCCCAAGGAAGGAAAACCGGTGGTCAGACCCAACTCATTTATACACTTGGGGAGTGAAGGCTGGCCCGTGTTGTCCGATCCAATAGAAGAGCTATTGGAGCTCAGATTGCTGAAAAAGTGAATGCTGGTTCCAATAGAAAGGTGTCAGAACACACTGCATCGCAGCCCATGCTGTCCTAATGTTATGGCTGATCGGTGTATATAAATATTGCAATACCATAGAGTAAGACAATGTTTGAGAGAGAGATTCTAAAAAGAATGGTCAAAATGAAAGCTGAGAGAGGTCAAGATGTCATGACCTTTAGTCCCCAGTGTGGTTCAAGCTCCAATTCTAGATCCTACAGTATCCAATGATGCAACCTGATAGCGTTGTTTTGTCAGACCGCCCCTGACTGGTTAACTCTGTGCAGGCTTTTTGTGAAAATACTGGTCACTTGAGTCTCAGACGTGACATAACCCTTCAGGCATTATCCAACTGACAAAACACAACACTTAAAAGTGGTGGAATTCCCCGTTTAAAACTAAATTGGACTCTGAAGATACATAAACATGTATGCTGGTCTACACAGAGAAGGAATCAGTGGTCAACCTCCGGGTCTGAAAAGTGAAGCCAATTCGGAAGTGCCTTAAACTTGCATTCTTTCTAATAGCCAGCAGGGGGCGACTCCTCTGGTTGCAAAAAGAAGTCTGATTGTATAGAAGTCTCTGAGAAAATGAGCCTACTTCTCACTTGATTTATTACCTCAGTAAAGATTGTAAACATGAGTTTATGGTCTCAATCACTAGTTTCAAGTCTTCTTCAATACAGCATGATGTTCATTTAGTAAATTATGGTCCCATTTAGAGTCAGATAGACCATAAAGCAGGGGATGCTTTAGGGCATGGCTACCTTGTGATTGACAGGTTGCTACCACGGCGTTGTCCGGTCTGGGAGTTGTTCGTGTTTTCGTCTCAGAACTTTAACCTTTTCACAGTGTGTTTCCAGTTAATGAAAGTTAATTATAACCTTTTGGTTCGGTTGTACTTAGCTCCACCCTCTCGTGTCACTTTTGCTTGCAAATAACTAAGGTGGCGACAACCAAAAACCAAGATGGCGACAGCCAAAATGCTGAACTCGGGGCTTCAAAACGGCAGTCCATAAAACCAACAGGTGACGTCACGGTGACTACGTCCACTTCTTAAATACAGCCTATGCATGGAAATAGTAGTTTAACAAAGCAATCCCAACTCAAGGTCCACTTACTAGCTTTTTCCAGAGATTTTTTTCCCCCATTTCACATGGTCTTTACCAGCGATGGACTTTGCTCAGTCATCACGGAGATGGATAAAAGCTCAGTAGCTTAAACAAGGGTTAAGGTTTAAAGCTCTGGAGAAAGCAAGTTAAGTTGACCTTGAGTTGGGATCATTTTATTAAACTATTATTTCAATGTCAACAAACTTACAAGTTTAAATTTTGAAAAGTACATTTTTGTGAAATGGCTTATTTGAACTTAAATTACATTTGAGGAAATAAGACAGAACCTCCAGCAGAGCGGATAGTGTTATTTGTTTGTTATGATGAAGGCTGATAATATTTGATATTCAAGCACTGTTGACTGCTGGTTTTAATGTGATTAAACCAAAACCAAAATTTTAAATGGCACAACTGCCTTATGACTACTCCTGAATGACCTCCATTCATTTGCCATCACTGTTAGGCTAAAATGTGACGGACGTTTGGGTAGCAGCCACTACAGAACTAAACACGCCACTTTCACCTCATCCATAAACTACGCTCTGGGTAAAGAGCCAAAATATTACTTGGAAAAAGGGAATAATAATCTTTCAAGGACAAATAATGGACCCAACTGAACTGAAAGCAGTCATAAGACAAAAGAGACAAGAGAGAGCAAGAGAAAGAGGCAAATATCTTTCCAATTATCAGCTCTGGAGCATGTTCTTAAGAGCGAGCTGAAAGGACAGGTTATTAAGCTTTAATGCATCACAGCATAGGAACCATTCAAGGCCTTCTCCCCCATTAAACCTACCACCAGCCTCGCAGAGTTTGTGTGAGATTGTGTGCGTACGTCCATGTTCACGGCTAAGCACCTCACACTAAACACTTAAACACTGGTAATGAGAGTGTGAGTGCTGGCTAGTCCGCTTACAGAGGGAACAATTGCAGATTTAGCCAACAAGGGCATTTTCATTCCGCTCTATAGATGGGATTAGTGCACATACAGAAAACAGGAGTCACATTTTCCTAATAAAACCACTCAACGGGAGAGAAAATGCTGCTGGAACCATGCCCAAAGAGTGTATATACAATATGTATGAAAGCATTTGATAAATCCTTGAGCAAAAGAAAAAAAAGATTCAATCACATTTTTTGCTGGATGTAACATTCCCTTCATGAAGAGAAAACTGGAGGTAGAGTAACGTGTATAGAAAAGCACTACTGAGCGAACGGTGCAAATATACCTCATGGAATATTGGGTCTGATTTCTGACTTTCATTCCCTGCTTTTTTTTATTTTCAAAGCAAACAAACAACATGATGAAATTTTCTGTGGATGATATGCCCTGATTGAAGTGTGTGTGTGTGTGTGTAGATTCTACAAACAAAAGCCAGAATTGATTCTCCTTATTGAAATGCTCCACATAATATCTGAGGGAAGCCATCTGCCCATGAAGCTCTCTCTCACCCTCTATAAATAAAAAAGACATAATAAAAATACCAGAATGGGGAAAAAACAAGAGCCTCTCTGGGAAAAAGGAGGCACCGCTGAACCTGGGAGGATGCACAACTTAAACGATTTGGCCTGCGCGTTCGAAGTCGCTCGGCGCGCAGGGGACGTTTGCGCGGCCAGGCGCCTCCGTATGAACACATTAGCAGGACAAAACACCGGCTAACATCCAATCCAAGTCTCTAGGATCAATGAAGAAGTATTGGCTGTGTTGCTTCTGCTCAGTCAGCCACTAACTTTCCTTCTGTCCGTTTCTGCATCCAGTGAACGTCGCCATGTGTGCGCACTGTGGCCCTCAGTGTGATGAGGACGATTTTTCCGTAGATGGGATGATTAATGCGCCCGCTCTAAGATGCTGAGTGAGATTGATGCTGCCCGCTATCCCCTGCATGCCTAATCTTTCATCCTTACAGTAAATATGACACAATGTCCATATGCAGGCGAAAACAGCCTGATTACAAACAGCTTGCAAGCCCTCGTCCCCTTTAATGATTACATCCAAAGGCACTCTCTCAGTCAAACGGCTGTTTCCCTTAATGAAATTAGCCGATCGCACTATCTGCACTCCTCCGTGTGTGCGAGGTAAGGAGTTTCCACCGGGGTCACTCGGCTAAGTAACCCTCGTTAAGCAACTCTAATGTAAATGAGATGCAAATCTGGCTAAAACGGAACACTGGTTAATTTGGCCTCCTGACATTGCAAACAGTCACGGGGGGGATCCAATGCAAATTACATGCAAATGACAACTGACGGTCTCGGTCTCTACTGGCTAAAGGGTAGGAGCCTACGGGTCCGGGTTCCCGTCTGGTTTTGTCTATGCAAATATTTGATGTATCCGAGTGGAAGTAAAGAAAGTAAACACTCTGGAGAGACGGGGCGGAGCGGCGCAGGGGGTTCACAACAGGTCAGGAGGCGGTCGTCGCAGCAGCTGAGGCATTATACACCCACAGCGAGCGTCCCGGTGCAGGAGAGGAAAAAACACGAAACCTCAAAACCAGAGAACAAGAAGGAAGCAGACATTACATTCCACATTCACCAAAGCCAGGGCCCAGCTGTGTGTGACCCAGCCAACTCCTACATCATCTGGAGCCATGCCTCATATATTCACTTCTGAAGATCGAGCCCTATAAAAGCCCACGTATAAATATGGCAATCTGGTTCAGAGTCGCGTTAACACTCGACAGAGGGTGTATCTGCAGGCCGAAGCCTCCTGGGGAAGAGGTCAAACCTTTATCACATGGTCTTTAGGGGCTCGTCTGTACAGAGCTAAAATCACTTTCTCTAATGCTCAGTGCATACACCGACCTACGCTATGGACTGGACAGGAGCAGTTAATTGATCCCTCTCCATCAAACAGGGGTGGATGCTTCTGCTATGCAACATTTTAAGAGGAGCTACTGCTTGTGTTCATCTAAATCCTGCACTTTCTTCATGCTTTAAGCTCTTCACCCAAAGCTGGAGTAGGAAGGTTGGAGTAAATATGATTAAAAAAAGTTATTTCCACTACATCCCGGTGCATGACACAGGTAATCTGAAAAAAAATCATGTGCCTCTGTGTCCTCCGGTGCTCCTAATGGCATCTGCAGGATTTCACAGACTGGAGAAAAACAACCAATCAGAGCTGAGCTGGAGCCTTGCCGTCTCTGGGCAGCTGTCAATCACTCGCAAGCTCCGATCAAAAGGTCAGCGCTGATCAAATATGAATCAATATTCTGTTACTGTAATTCCTATTTCTTGCAAAACAAATTACAGAAACATCTTGTAGTGTACTGTTTAGCTGTAAAATGAGAAAGTTGAGGAAATACCAAGCATCGCCCACCAGCCAGAGCAAACTCTCATTTTACAGCTAAACAGTACACTAAAAGATGTTTCTGGAAACATTTGAGGTGAGAAAAAGGCATTACAGTAACAGAATATTGATTCATATTTGATCGGAGTTTGCGAGTGATTGACAGCTGCCGCCGTTGAATGAACAGCCAATAGGAACGCTCTCTCTCTGAAATGACCTGGGATTAGCAAAAGTCTCCCATCACAGATTTTTTAAAGCCTAAAAACAGAGCCATGAGGAGGTGCAGAAGTCTAGTTTTCTCTCAGAACATTTGAATTACAATATGCTGAAAGATTATTATGGAATATTTGCCCATTGATGCCAAAAAGATTCTGCCTACTGAAGCTTTAATTTGAGTGTTTCCCATTGCAGGTTCCACCTCCATCCAAGCCCACATTTCAACAGCAAGTAAGCAATGACATATTGCCAAGTCTGTCCTAATCCAAAGTCAACACTGAACACTTTCTTCTTTTATGTGACTGTGGACAACACAACCAGGTTTTCAAAGCTGATCAGCTGTATTGATGATGAGGCGAGGGGAGGGAACTGACATTATAGTGAATCCACTGTAAACTCCTTTGAGGAGGACGTGCAGTCTCAGCCTTCTAGCCTTCAATTCCCTGAAAGCCACTCAGCTAAAGAATGAGTCATGTGTACGTTACCTTAGATAACTTGTACTGTGCTGAACCTTGTTGATGTGTGTACTTGCAAGGAAAAATCCACAAGCGTTGCGACCTCAATTATGTCTACTGTGCGCCTGAGAGAGAGCAGTAATATGGTATGCTCTGAGAAGAAGATACTGAAGAAAAATGTGAAACATTATTTTCATGGTACTTTCAGAACCATGTATTTTGTATTTGTGGACTATTTATACTTAAAGGAGCGGTGTGTAGGATGTAGCGGTATCTAGTGGTGAGGTTGCAGATTGCAGCCAACTGAAACTCTCCCGTGTGCCAAGCGTGTAGGAGAACTACGGTGGCCGGTGCGAAACATAAATGGCCCTTTCTAGAGTTGTTGTAAGAGTAGTGTAGGTCAGTTTAAAGCAGAGGTGGGAAGTGAGTGGTGAAGCAAGAGAGAAAGCGCCAGCGACGGCAGCGTGTAACTGTGCTTTCCAATACCCATACTACTATACTATCTAGTATGCCAGAAAAAGATTTAGTCAAATGCAGCATGCCAAAAATATCAGGATGTCCTACTACACCCGGTCGCATTTTGCAGTATGCAAGCCAGCATGCTTTTCTGGCTATTCTGACCCACAATCCTCAAGGTCAAAGTTCAAGGCACAATGTTATGAGGAAATAGTATGACCCAATTGTATTGCATACTGCATGCAACAGTACGCATTTTGTAAGGGCAGCTGCAGATTGTATTAAAAGTAAAAAGAAATAGTATGCGATTTGGAACGTAGGTTGGTTGGTTGGTTTGTCTGTTCTGGGCTACTGTAGGACAATGGTGATGCAACATGATGGACTCCGTGAAGAGGACCCGCTCCCTATGTAGATATAAACGGCTCATTCTAAGGGAATAATTCTTATTTTCAGGTGATTATACACTAAAGGAAACATACTTGTTAATATTATATTCCATTTCTGCCGATAGATCCCCCTAAATGTTACACACTGGTCCTTTAAAGGCCCGCTCACGCTAGCATTTACACTTTTATTTTAAACTGTTCCATAAAAGAGGAATGGTTTGCAGAGTTATGAGATGATGATTTGATGGCACAAATATGTCTCCTGAATGAAGTTATTGTCATTATTGAGTGAAGTGGCGTACAACCCTGAGAACAAAATGCCAGGGGGGTGTAATCAACCCAATGCAGAGTAAACAGAAAGAAGTCTGGAGAGCTGCCTGTGGCTGACTAGCAGCACTAGCATGTTCCCAGCTTGGGGATGTGTTAGTCATTAGCTCACCAGCTGCAGTAGTTCACCAACCAGCCCTGTGTGAGTATACAGCAGTCCCTATATTGCCAAGACTTTAGCACTGTCTATTTGGTAAGGATGCTACTTTATGGTGGGAATGGTCCTTTCAAGAGCAAAGTATTTTAAGATAATCTTTGACATTTTGCCTCAACTAGGAAATGTGACAGTAAAGAAGGACAAGAGATGTGGTGAGAGAGCAAAGAGGATGACATGCAACAAATGTTCCAAATGCAGAATTAACAAGGGACACCACACGGTATGCGCTAGAGATGCGCGGATCGGCATCTGAACCCGCATGCACGCATACATTATACACCTAGAGCTGCAAGGATTAATCGATTAGTTGTCAACTATTAAATTAATCTACTATTTTTATAATCGATTAATCGATTTTTTAAGAAAAAAAAGTAAATTCTCTGATTCCAGATTCTTAAATGGGAGTATTTTCTGGTTTCTTTACTCTTCTATGACAGTAAACTGAATATCTTTGAGTTGTGGACAAAACAAGACATTTTGGGGTTTGGGAAACACTGATCCACGTTTTTCACCATTTTCTGACATTTTATAAACCAAACAACTAATCGATTAATCGAGAATATAATCGACAGATTAATCAACAATGAAAATAATCATTAGTTGCAGCCCTACATCCACCCGCCACCCACCGGAAGGAATTATTAAGGGACGGCGCAATGAGAGTCTAGTGTGATAAGTCGTGCCTGACAAAAAAAAAAATGAAGCTTAAAAATGTTTTCACATTTTAGAGAATGTAATAAATATTTTCCTCATAAATTACGTATTATTTCACCCTCTTACAACCCATCCACTACTGAACGATTATAAGTGTAAACCGCACATCACTAGCATGCGCTGTTCACCATAAGGCCACATGGACAACCCCTGCTTTACATATTCAAAAATGCATTCAAACCCAGAATCCCCCACACTGGCGGTTATCCCAACTGACACTCCCTCACAGCCCGTCAATCACTGTGTTGCACTGGGTTGCGCATACAAAAAAAGTGAGGGACATAGTTGCGTGGAGAATGAAATAAAAAGAGCTGAGAGGGAAGTTCAAACATCTCCTTCACACACCAGTCGAACTGTGTGAAGTGGGTGTGATTGTCGATTTTGGGTGTGATTTACCACAATTCTAACGTTGGAGAGGGTTTTTGAGAAGGGGTTTTATACACTGTTTGAGACAAGCACTTCACATACTGAAACATTTAGTTCAACAATGTAAAGTACTTACTCACATTGCCTCATACTCAGGAGGTGTGGAGGACAAGGCAATGTCACAGAGTTTTTTTGTCTAGAGGGCAACATTGCTCAACCTCTTTGAGCTCAACTGCTGTTGCAATTAACTTGATAGCCTGGAAGCAGAATCTATTGATAGCATCATAAAATGACCTCACATACTAAAAAAGAGTCTGTAACTGAATGTAACAGGAGAAGCTGCTCTTCTACATCCCAGTCCATCAGTTGCTGATCAGGCAACAGGTTTGCACTGAAGCATCCGTTTAGATGAAGTTACGTCTTTATAAGACACTACAAAGCAGGTGGAAGTTGAAGCCTGCAGGTGCTTTTTTGCGTGCACCGTCATGGTCATCTGTTGATCTCTCCTCCATTAAATCCAGAGGCCCTTATCAGTCAGCGAACAAGCGCACCTATCTCGTTGATGTACTCCGCAGCACTATGAGCTACGGGTGATGAATCAAACTACTCCTGTCCTGCTCTCTCTCACTATTCATTTCATTCATAAACCCAAAATATTGCTAAGGCAGCCGATTGGCTGGGAGCGCGCTACGCAAAAAGACGGCGTGCTCTCGGTAGCCAATGAGAGGCGAGTAGTAGCGCTCTCTCCCTCTCTCTCTCTCGCTTTCATGCTCCCTCTTTAACCCTCTCTTATTTTTGTTCTCTCTCTCTCTCTCACACACACACATCTCTGCCTCGGTGCATTACAGCAGTCAAAACAACAGCCTGGCTGAAGAGAGCGCAGCGTTAGAAACAACGTGCTGTATTTTAGGGTGAGGGGGACAGCTGGACAAGACTATCAAGCTACACTTTCAGAGTGGATTGCACTTGCTCCAAGTCACTTCTAAAACCCCCTCAGGGGCAGAGTCTTTAAGTGGTGACTTAGTCCCGTCTTGCCCTTTAAGCCCAGCCATCTGTGTATTTTGTTTTGGCGCTTTGAAAACCTCCTACTGTACGTCATTTGCTTGTAGGTGACAGGGAAAAGCACTCTAAAAATGAAACTTTATTGAGCGATTGATTGGCTGATTGACAGCTATATCGACTGATCTTTAACTGAGCCCTCCTGAGACGGGAGGCGGCTGACGTCAGGCCTAATTCAATATGACCCAATTCAATATTCACTTTGGGGTTGTTGTTTTGTTTTTTTTCATGTGCAAATCTTTGTGGCACAGAGAGGACAGAAAAACAACAGAAACACACATGAATCAATAACAGCAGTGATCCAGTGACTCTCCGTGAACTCAAAGCGTGTGTGTGTGTGTGTGAGCCACTGTTTGTGGGGAACTGGGTTGACTGGGTTTAACCGGGGGTTTTGAGGTGCAACACTGCCACCTACGGACGGGTCTGGATGCTGCCGGCTGCCGACAGATTACATCATCATGTTGAGGGCACTGATGTGTTTTTCTAAGATGCTGTGGCTCAGACAAAGAGAAGCAGGGATGGAGAGAGTTGTATTCTACACAGAAAAATATAGGAGGAAAATTAAAAAGATGTGTAGGGGGTATCTCAATATACCAGTATTGACCATAACCATGATATTTAAAAATTAAATATTGATATGTTAAAATACACATATGATTATATTGTGTAAATAATCCATCGCCAGCATTTTATATAAACAGTTATAGTTACACACTCTCTCTCACTTCCCCTCACTCGTATTTTCAGTGCCAAAAAAGAAACAAAATGCACAATAAACAAAGTTAAAGATGAATTTGACTGATAGAATTATTATTGTTTTTCAAATTTTCTATAGATATCGCAATAATATCGTTACCGTGATTAATAATACCTTTGGCCACAATTATTGCGTAGTGAAAACCTGACATCATGACAGCTATAGTGTGGACACATACAGGAAAAAGAGTTCTAAAATCAGACTTTTTTTTACACATCTGAGGAATATTTCACATTTACATGACTTCAAAAATGTATCTGCTCAATCATCAACTCATAATAAATGCCATCTGGCATTAATGACTACATTCCCAAACAACCAACCAGCCTTCTGCTGAAAAGTACAGATCTCATCTTTACTATTGTGTTATATAAATCTGAATCTGACTAATGTGTACTTACTCCAATTATGATAGCCAGGCAAATATATTCACCATAATTTGTCAAAACCCTCCTAGATACACTAACCTACCTATGTACAGTTAAACAGCCTGAAGGAACGGTAATCAGGTCAGCAGAACCAATGACATCAGTCAAACCAGGGTTTGAAGTGTAGAGGAAAATAGTTGGCACACTCGTAGCCATGGTGCAAAACAATTAATTCAATAATTTACCAACGTTACGATATGAGAGTCTTCTCCAGGGTATTGAGAGATAACAAACAACACCACAGGCATTAAATAGACAGAGGTGTGTTCAGTCATGGGGAGGAGTGTCCTCAATCACATCTACAAACTATGGGAAGAGCACAGAGCTACCTGATTCATTAGGGCATGTAAAAAACACATTAGATAGATAAAAGAACTTAGGTTGTACAGTCATTAAAAAGGTCTTAATATCAGACAAGCTAAGTATCTAGGGTGCAGCCTTATACAGACACACAACATCAGAAACCTGGGCTTTAAACCCCCCTAACTCAAAGATTTGTCCTTCAGTATGTAGACCTGATCTTCCTATTTCAACATGTAATTCATCAGCAGTGATGCCTAAAAGGTTCAGACTTCAATGAGAGGACAAAGTGTCACATGACCATGTCAGCAGTTTGTCTGTCCTGCTGTAGCCCTGTTGGCTCAAGAGGTGATGTTGTGTGGCTGAAACAAAACCCTGCACATGGGCGTTCAAAAAACTTTCTCCACAAATTAATTCCAATATTAAACATTTCTTTTGTCATGTTTTGACCTGGCAGCCAAACAAACATACTTCTACTGAGTTTAGGTATCTCAAGTCATTTCCTACTTGATTGCCGGATTCATAATAGTAAATTCCCAGAAAGAGACGAGTAACACTTAAGTCACACAGTTTCTAAGCATCACAAGCGTGTGATTATGGCTGGGATGATTCTGTGGGATCACACTGCCTCCTTGTGTCTCCTTATATATTGCAATATAGAGTCAGCTAGATTAGAAAGGTGGCAAAGGCTGCAGAACAACTTGGAAATGTTATTAACAAAGTGGGATTTTCACTCTTCTAGCTGTAATATCTAGTCAAACCAAATACTTTGGACGTTCATGTAGCAGTGGTTCAACTGCAACATAGATTTGGAGGGTCGTACTAAAAAATAAATCAATTGTTATGGACTTGAATTAAGTACAATTCATTTGATTACTCAATTAAAATTAAGATTTCCAATTGTTTAAATATTACTATATGCATGTCAACCAACGTCTGGTTAATGAACAAACTAATTATAATCATTTGCAATTAGCCAAGCGTGAGATGATGGAAAAACTATCTTCTATCATGTTTAAACTGTCACCATTATCATCAAAAACTCATTTAATAGTGACCTGAGATATCACTGGAAGGGAGCTTTAACTTCAGCTAACTGAGCACTGTTTTGAGTTATTGTAATGACTTGCAGCATCTTTGTAACAAATATAGCGTTCAACAGCGACTACTGAAATAAGTCAATTAGTTCACACAAAATTAACCAATTATATTATACAATATATATATATATTTTATTATCTATCAATGCATTTTGCCTGTTCGATGTAGAAAGTAAAAACGATTTGCCAGTTAAAGAGACATTTCCTTTGCTTGGTGGAATAATTTGTTCTTTGCTGCTCGCCAGCAAAGTTAGAAATGTTCCCAATTTTGGATTCCATTCATCACGATTTAATACAGAACATTTGAGCAAGTAATGAAAAAATAATCCCAGAACACATTCACTTATTTCAAAATATTGTTCAAATATTATTATCACACAAAACTGAACATAAGAGTAAATTTAAGAAAACAAGCAGCTTTTAAAGAGATGTTAATTTTAAATTTAAATTTTAAAGAGATGAAGAGGGGTGATTGATGACTGGTCAAAGATCTACAGTGTTTCAATCTTGAGGTCAATGTAGCATGGTGGTCAAATACTATGTTAAAACTGCCATGTGTGAGTTGTGGGGGGGAAGAAAGGGAAGGAAGGAGGAATCAACTTCATGATTGGCAATAAAGATGCAAATTGCATAAAAAACTATTATTTAAAAAAAGCTTAAGGGCACAATGAGTAGGAGTATCTAAAGAGAACCTGCCCTCTGCTTGTATTTTATTATTTTGCTGTGTACAGGATGATTCAGGGCGTCAAGCTCTATAAAACTCCGAGAGGACAAAGTTCGTTCCAAAACAAGAGTGAATCTGGAGATGGCTTTTAATCCGCTGGCGAGGAACTTAAACATTAACCGTGTTGTTCAGGGGGGCGTCTACTGGTGTCGGAGGAGGAGAGGCCAACTTTGAATGTTTTGTTTAAAAACTGCAACATCCTACTCTGCCTTTAAAGTATACCTACCTAAACTGACACCATCAGCTGTGAGCTGTGCTCGCCTGACCCAGATCGTCACATTTTCAATTTTTCCGCATTCAATGACAGGTATTTATATGGAAAAAGCTAAAGGTTTCTAGATGTAGAGCTGCAACGATTAATCGATTTTATGAATTAGTTGCCACTTGTGAAATTAATCGGCAACTATTTTGATAATTAATCGGTTTGAGTATGTCATTAGGGGGAAAAAAGTGTGAATTCTCTGATTTCAGCTTCTTAAATGTGAATATTTTCTGGTTTGTTTACTCCTCTATGACAGTAAACTGAATATCTCTGGACAAAACAAGACATCTGAGGACGTCATCTTGGGCTTTGGGAAACACTGATCGACATTTTTCACCATTTTCTGACATTTTATAGACCAAACAACTAATCTATTAATCTAGAAAATAATCGACAGATTAATCGACAATGAAAATAATCGTTAGTTGCAGCCCTATCTCAATGCAAAGAATAGTCAGTCAGTTGTTCAGTGTGTTGTCAGTAGACGATTCCATGTCTCTAAACAGCTACAAGAGTGAAGACTGGCTGCGTCACGGTAGCTGCACAAGCCACTAACCTCAATGATAAACATGCAACTTGATCTTGAGAGATTGAGAGCTGCAAGATTTGTCCCTAATAGTCAACAAGTATTGTTACAGTCAAGACTCCCAACCACAGAAGAATTCAACAAAAGGTTAAATGTCCAACTTTGGGGAAATCAAGGAAAGTTTTGTGTGAATCAAGTCTGAATCTACAAAATTGCATCAGTAGTAACAGCTACTAGAGCCCCTGAGGAAACTATGAAGCCACATCCTTGGCCTCATGTTACCCTACATAAATGATTCCAGGGAATTCCACACAGAGAGGTAGCCTAAACAGATTTTATATTTGCAAAAAAAAAAAGACAGCACCGGAAGAGGATCAGTACTCTCTGTCAGCAGACACCCCGAGTTTAGGTATTGGAATCGGTATCAGGTGAGGAAAAAGTTGGATGGTGCATCCCTTGTAGCAGTCAAGACAAGACATGTTGTAGTTTTTATGCTTTTAATCAACATTTCTTGACACTAAATGGTGTCTAAATTACCAGGTTTTGTTGTGAAGGCTCCTATGTGATCACAATACAAACTGTCATCTTTCCAGTGACGTGGTCAACAGTAAGTCCTGCGTTGAGACAGTAATGCTCAGACCTCGGAGAAGGACACTTAAAGACGCCCAACACCAACAATGCAACAGATTAAAGCTCTGAAACACAGTGTTTTTGTTTAACAGCATGCAGGTCAGTCCGAGTCCTAAAGACAAGAAGGAAGCCATAAAAAAGATCTCACTCCTCCACATACCTGAGCGTCAGTAAATCCCAGTCACATCGTCCAGGAAAGGCATATTTAAATCTAAAAAAACTCACATTCAGATCAGCACTGTGTTCTTTTATTGTATCCCCTTGATATCCCATTTGTGAGAAGATGGCAACTGCCTCCAAAATGATAGAATTTCCAAAACCGCTTGCTCAGAGAATGGGCATATCCAGGGGCAACTGGTCCAGCTCAAAAGAAGAGAAGAGGTCAGTGATGCCCTCATCCTCAGCCAGGCTAAGGAGGTACTCCTCCGCACCGAGAGAGAAAGCTAGCGGTGGAGTGAGGCTGACAAAGCTCTGTTGATCTTCAGAGGGGGGCTGGAGGGAGGTGTGCACGGGGGAGACGGGGGTGACAGTAACCGGTGATGAGTGTTGTGTCGGCTCGGACGGCGGGGTGGAGATACTACCGATTCCCGAAGTACGGATTGCATTGTCTGGAAAGATAATGAGAGTGTGGGTAAGGGGACATGGGGAAAGAAAAAAGATGAGCAGTGAACGTTTAAAAACCCAAAACAAATGTGCGCCAACAATCAAAAAGTAGGGTTTAGGGCTGCACGAAACTATTATTTTTTAATCGATTAATGTAAGGATTATTTTTTTCGATTTGTCGATTAATCCAACGACTAATTTATCCATTATTCTGAAGATTATTTTATTAATTCCAGATTAACATAACAATTCATTTACCCCAAATAAATATCAAAACAAACAAATGTAACAAGATAATAGAAGCTATATGTCAGATGCCTGATCAGAAAAATACTGGTCGGCAAATCCAAAAGGTCAGTGTGTGACACAGTGTGTGACCCTTTCCCTGAACTGGAGAATCAGTATTTTTACTTAAGTACTTGGTCATGACATGGATTTACTTAATCACTGGAGTAACAAGCAGTTAGGATAATCACTGGCAAATGTAGTTTTGCATCAGTGTGGGGCAAGGGAAATACCTGAAACGACTTGTTGGAACCATTTTCTCACTCATACATGGCCGTTAAAGTACAGAGAAAATGTGAAACAATCAAATAACTTCATTATATGATGCATGGTATACCATTATGTTACCATAACCGCAGCTAGGGCTGCTCCAAAATCATGATCACAATTATTTACGTCAACATTGAGATGACTATTATTTAACAAGATTACTAATTGACTTTGGAAACATCATGCATTTAGAAAGAACATTTTGTAGCCTACATTTTCCATCCGGTGCACTTTGAGAGCTAAATTAAGAGGCTAGATCTATGAAGACCTTTGTACTGTTGTAAACAATTTGATCATAAACACATTGATTGTATGGATATGAATGGTGATGACTCTGCAAAAAAAGTCACACCAACAAAGCATGGCAAACGAAACGGGGTCGACATCGCATAACTGAGGACAGTACAGCCCAGCTGACAGTCGTGCCGGGAGCAGGGAGAGAGGGCACAGCGGGCGAGGGGTGCTGTAAAGCGCCACCTTCGACCCGGGTCTTTCCAAGCTGACCTAGAGCTGGTCACGGCACACCACCACGAAGGAAATACGCCCGGAGAGGGCCAGCCAGCACCAGGGAGAGTTCCCACGAGGGGATCCTCACACATCGAGCGGTTATCACTGATGCACCCAGAGCGGGTCGAAAGCACACCACTGTAAAGGAAACGGATTCGCTGGACTTATAAACACAAGAAAAAACAAGAGCATTATTGCGAAAGGGAATGCGATACAATAACCATTTTGTGTTGATTTTCTGTGGGTTTTCATAATTGTTGGAAGCCAAAATCGGAATTGTAATTCGGTTAATTGCACAGCCCTAACAGCAGCAGTGCAGAAATTACTTTTAACATCGGGGACAAAGAAGCAACATTTAGAAAATCCATTTTTAAGTGACTACTACTAACAAAGAACATGTACCGTCTTGACGAAACCGCTCCGGGATGCTTTTGCTTCTTGAAGTGTTTGTGCATAACAGCTGTAAGCTGTTGCTGTGATAAGCCATTTATGCAGAGATTACAGAGCACCACATTGTTGGGTCTCTGTCTAAACTTCTTCACACTTTAGGGGATCATGGGTGAGGTTTCTTAGCTGCAACTTGTTCTCCGGGAGAGTGCATGCTTTGACTGGACGCAGCCATTCTTGCGATGTGCCAACACATGTTATGCAAATCGACATATTTTTGTAATCGATGACGTCAATGAATTGCTCTAATAGGGTTAGAACTATATACAGTATCTCACAAGGTTCCTGTGTGGGCCCATGGGTAGTTGCCTCATTCTCTGTGGCAACAAAGTACCATTTAACAAGAGCAACCTGTTTGAATGGGATGTTTAAGTGTGAGACTCACCATTGGAAGACATCTGGACGAAGGACGAGTAAGGCACGAGGGGGGTGTAGTTGTTCCCATTGGCGGACGAGTTTAAGTGGCTGCCATTGTCCACAGAGCCGTCCGTGGCTTCCATAGGGACGGGGTCATCAGAGCAGAGGAACACCTCGATGGGCCCTTGAGTGCTGCTGAGGTGGACCTGGAGGCTCTGAGCACAGCGGGAGGAGACGGAGTGCTTCTATTAAACGGTCTCTGAATATCAGCTGGCAGTAGACACTTACAGTGAACGGTATCTTGGGAGGATGTGGCAAGAACATCATTTAATTTCGGCCAATGCTGCATCAGTAAAAACCAAAGCAATTAACCACCCTGTTTTGTTTGAATCTGGTTTCAAGTCTAAATGTTTAGTTTCATCGCAACAAAAGAATGTAATTAACCGATGTGTTGAAAAATGTACCTCTTCTGGGTGAGGCACCTCCAGTTTTGTCTCTGCGGGGGCTTTGATCACGATCACAGTCTGTTCTTTCAAGCTGGGAATCCTTTGGACATCATCGTAAGTCAAATAGGCAAATGTGATCCTCAAGGTTAAGGAATACAGTGGATGTGTTTGTATTCAGCTGAGGGATATATACTCAGTGACTACACGTAAAATTCACATCAGAAGCAACACACTGGTATTGGTATCGACTACTAAATATCTGGTATCGGGACATCCCCAGCTCCATCCGATGCACACTAAAACAAAAATGCTGTTGGTTTGGACTGGCACATAATGCTAGTTGGGGCACACCCTTTTGGCCTAACTGAATTTGGGTCACAACAACAACAGCAGCACAATAATGAAGCTGAAATTACAATGAAAGGATATCTCTGAGTGTTCTGGTTCTCACACAGCTGGTGAACCTGCCGCGTGCAGTTCTGGATCATCTCGTCCAGCCTCCTCTCCTCCTCGACGAGAGCGTTTAGCTCTTGATCTATGTTTAGGTTCACTTTACCGCCCCTGTGAACACACATCCGAGCAGCAAACACAGGGATTAACATCACAACAAACACAACAGTTAAGACATCAAACTTTACTGATCATGAGGAAATTAAGAATAAGAAGAATGAGAAAAACAAGAATGCTGATTGTACATAGAATAAAACAGTCAATAAATGAAGATCTAAATTCTGAACGCCAAATATCCATCAGCAGCTGTTACCATCTTTAAAAAGGTAGCATAATTTACCAGTCTTAAAATACACATATAATAATGTATAGATGGACGTAACATTTGCTAAATATTGAATCATTCTCAACAAAACACACTAACAACGCTAAAGCAGCCATTATGTGCATATACAGTATGTGTTGTACAACAAGTTCTTTTCCACTCATACTTACAGCCACTCGACGAAGTTTTTGGACTTCTTTTTGATGAGCTGGATCCCTTCCAGGACATTGGTGACGTCGTAGACGCGTCTCTTAGGGGCGTTGAGCTCCTGGGCGACTACGTTTAGGTCCAACACCCCGTCGGCGGAGCGGTTCAGCATATCCGCAAACCTCTGCGTCAAGAAACCGAGCGAGGTGTCGTAGCGTGACCTCTCGAACAGGGACTTGCACGCTACGGGATGGGTGGAGGGAGCTGGGAAAACAAGTGAGGATTGAGAATTAGTTTGATTTGTGATGACTCCTTTTAAGATTCTTTAATAATTCCTATATCCCTTCTTATGTGGCGGCATTCACACAAGATCCAGCGTTGCGGCGATTCTCCGCAGGGTTGTGCGGTGGTCTTGGAGAGTCACTTTAATGACCCATTAACTGTGACGATTAAAGGTCCAATATGTTATATATTTACTGTGATAAATCAGAAAATGACCATGATATGTCATGTGAGATTAAGGAAACATGCTGAATTGAAATACTGGCTTCTCCGACAACAATACTACAGCCAGTATATTCTCCTTTGAAATTTCTGTTACGGTTCGGAACGTCTGCTTTTGTTTTGGATTGGCACTCAAACAGCCTTCTGCAGCTATGGAAGCAAGTAAACAAACAAACTGAATCAACATAGATTAGCTTCTACCCGACCTGAAAGGCCTCGACACATTTGTCTGTGGTCCGTGTGCAGCTGGGTTATCAGGGCAGCGAGTATTTGAGACACACAGACGATGAAGTTATTAAAACTACTGCTGACTACTTTTCCGCCGCAGGGCGCTGCGTTTCTTCTGGCACCGCCTGCAGCCGCAACCCAAACGCACTATATATATATATATATATAGATATACTATATGCCTTCTAACATTTGCCATTCTTCAGTTGTCACTGAGAAGAATAAGGAGTAGGTTACCCTATGATTTCAAAGTTCCAAGACAATATGATAAAAGAAACTGATTTGTCATCATAAAATTGCCTAATTTCATTTCAAACTGAATACTCAGTGAGACAGACTTTAGGAAAAGTTATGAAAATAAATAGCAGAACCATAATTCAGCAGTACGGAAGAAGAAAAAGTGTATGGGCAACCTCTAGGAGTTGATGTGATGAACACATTCAGGGTCTCCAGAAAAACAGATCAAACTAAATGCAACTTGGAAAAACCCTAGACTACAAGTACTTGACAAACAACACTGAAGTGGTGCTGCATAAAGCACATAGAGAATCAAGTGAATTTTGAGCTGCTGGATACAGCGCACAAATGTAAACCCAGCTCACCAGGCCATTTAACTCACCACCATTTTGGAGAATGTGTGAGACTCCAGCAAAACATCACTTCAACAATGACAGTTTGACAAAAAAACTGCAGAGCGCAGGCTGGTATCTACCACTTCTTGTTTCTCAGCACTGGAACATTGTCTATCAAAAAAATCGTACAAGTCACAATAAAGTCTTACAGTGTGTTCCAATCCACGTACTTCCGGAAGTACACTTCAATGTAGTGCACTATGTGCACTTTGTACTGACTTGAGTAGTGCGGGAATTTCAACGGGTTAGGGTCGTCTCAAATCGAATACCCTGCGGCGCGCTTACCGGAAATGAGGATCGCAACATTTCATCGCGGTTCGCTACCCACCAAAATATCTTCTTCTTCTTCTGGGTTTTATGGCAGATGGTATCCTTTTGTTGCTTTGCTGCTTCCTTCAGGTTTTACCCGTCCACTACCCGCCAAAATATCTGCCTGCTTTGTTGATCAAGAATACACAGAAAACTAAAGCAAAGTGGAAATTACGTTTCCAACGTCGTCGCCTACGCCTACGATGTGTCCTCCTGTTGGCTGAAAATGCACCGGTATGTTTACGTATTGTATTGTTTTATTCTGTTATCTACGTAGCCCATAGACATCTATAAGGTACGTTGTTCAGCACCGCAAAAGCTCATGCATCATTTGCTGCCATTTTCACATGTTTGAATAGTGGACGTGGTCCCGCCCCTTCCGCTACGTAGCCAAGATATCAACAATTGAGTGTGAAAGGTGTCCAGCGTTCCACACTCAACGATTTGACCGTTTTGAGTACAACATCCGGGTACTTCGAGTGCACTGCATTTTGCCATACTTGCCAACGCACTTATGCACTGAAAATAGTTAGTGTAAGTACTGAAGTACGTGGATTGGAACACAGTGTTACCCTTTCCTCCTGCTGTGTGTGACAGAGAGGCCATCGGCTTCTTGGCTTTGGTGGTCCAGCAGCCACCATCCTGAAGGTCCTGGGGGTCACCGGTTTCCAGCTCCAGCTCCAGTCTTCTCTTTGCCTGAGTGAAAGAGAAAGCAGCATGTACATTTAAAAATGCTTTGTATTCCAAATATCATGCAACTTAACACTTTAGATTGTATTATCTCATTGAATCATGTGGCTCACATGGGCAGCCATTTTGGACTATAATACATTATAAACTTGTCATGAACCCATTGGATTCACTTGGGATTTATTCTGCATGTAAATTAGAAGCAATGCATGTGTCTCTGCATTAAATATGATGTTCATGTTGCCATCTGGAGCTGGTTAATCCTCGTTATGTAGGATTATCATTAACCTGGGAGTTGGGACAGAAGCTAGCTTCCCTCAGCAGTCAGTGTGTTGAAGCTAGTTGGATCAACATCTCCCCATCCCCCTCCCACGCTCACCCAAAGGCCTACCACTAGTCTGCTTCTGGCAGTAATTAACACAGTGCAGTTCACAGTCACCTCCTTACCAATGTGTTCCTGCAGAAACTCGACTGCTACGGAGGGTTGTCAGCGTGTGCGGCTACTCGAAGAGCAAAGTGTGCAGAAGTATGTCCCGACAAGGCGCGGTGTGATGCCTCAGCAGCAAGGTAAAACAAGAAGTAAAGCTACCGGAAATACATTAATGTAGCCCGAGCTTCACACAATCACCTTCAAAATAAGAGTGTCCAATTTAAACAAGTTGTGTCCATCTGTCTATAAGACAATCCTCATCAGGAAATTAAGGTGCGACATTATTATATCCATAGCATAAAAAGCATGGACTGTATATAAAGATGGACGACAGGTCTCCACTTCCTCCAACTATACCCAAAGTGAAGCCTTTTGTTATACAAACATCAGCATTATTATGCAATATATTCAATACAGGATTTACTTTTAAAAAAACATAACATACCCCCACACACCCACTCGTTCTCTCTCAACTTTTCCCTTTCTTACAGGGCCAAAATCAATATACAGCTTCACTGTATTAATCATACAAATTGAACAGTTAAATGGCACCTCTAACAAAATGAAGATACACATAAACAGAAAATAAATATATAGAAAATAAATACAAATATTTTCAAAAACAAGAGTCCATTCCCTTCTGTGGGTCTACCACTATTGTGAATTTTTACGTATCCTATCTTAATTATTCCTACTGTAGAAGCTCACCAATATCACTACTTTTTATGAAATCATTAAATAATTTCCATATTTCCTCATAAACACCCAGTTTGTTTTTCAAGGTATATGTTATTCTCTCCATTGACATACATTGTGCCATATGTTTATTCCAAGCGCCCATTGTAAGCAATCATTCGTTTTGCCTGCAATATAGCTAAAATCAATACATTTACATTCTTTGGTTCTCAGATTGAGATCTGATGGGTACAAATATAGCAATATCATGGGGGGGAGCTGCCATCTTGAGATTTTTACATCATTATGTGCCACTGGTGTGGCTTCACTTTGGGGGCGCTGTCATGTGGTCCATCTTTATATACTGTCTATGCATAAAACGCAAGCTAGTATGTATCAATAAACATTAATACAGACTTATACTGGCCTAATTACAGGGAGTGGACATTTTCTTGTTTTATTTTTAAGGAGGCTATTGTTTATTCTAGTATTGTTTCCCACAAAAACACCTTCCACAATACGTGTTAAGCTTCCATTAAGAGCTGTATTTCACACATGCTGTTATGCGCCCTCTGCTACTGAAGCAGTAGCTGTTTTTTATTCCCTCTCTGTTTACTTTGAATGACAATTTGCCATTTTATTCTGAAGACAGATTTAGCGCTTCCGTTATCAACCCGCGTAACGTTCGCGTACTTGACGCAGCTCAGTAAAGTTGCCTTTCGAGTTACCAATGCTGCTAATGTCACTGAGAAAATACATAGCCCTCACGTTATGTTAACGGGTTGCTAATTTGACAAACCACACATGAAGCTAGATATATGTTACCAAGCGTACAACACCATTTGACACATGAAACCATCAAGAGCTCGGAATGGTTAATAACAATAAACACGTCCAGACGTGTTATTACATGACTATAACGTGACGTTTTTGAACGTTACATTAACTGATAAGAAATCCAGATGGAATGGGTGATGACGTGTGTAAATAAACAGTGACGTAACCAAGCTAATGTGGGATTTTACCCAGCAACCACCAGGCTTATCAGCATTCAATGTAACGTTAACGTTACTATGCAAATTAACCCAGCTCCCCACTAATGTTGCGTTTGGTTAATTCTGCAGTTACAATTCTTTGGTTAATTCATTAACTTACCTGTACTCGTTCGAGCTGAGAGGTCTGCCCGGTTCCGGTTGTTGAGGGTCCGGGGATGCACCGTCAGCGTACTTGTAATCGTCAGAGCCCTCCGAAAACAAGGAAACCCCTTTTTCTCATCTTGTCCCGTACTGACTGATACCAGTCGTATCATTTCTCCCGCTTGTGCAAGATATATCAGCTCGTATCCATCTCTATACAATTTAAATATCTCCATTAATAACGCAGATAATTACTATTTTAGGTGACAAAGAGCCCAACGCTGTCACACGACAGGATATTCTACGCGCGAAACTCAGATTCCCCGGCACAGCTTTGAACCACATTTGCATGTGAACTCCTATTGGCCCATCACGCTGTGTACGTACTACGTAGCTCCGTGTACGTCTGACGTAGCTGTAGCCGACCAATAGGCTACAGAGCTCTGAAATAAAGCTGTTACTTTATGTGCTGCATTGTTTTTATGACTGAAATACTGCATTTAATTAAACTTTTCTTGGAATAAAGATAAAGACAGCAATGTACATTCAAACTGTAACTATCATAAACACTAAATATTGTTCAAACACATATCCTTCTCACATAAAAATATATCTTATACTGTATATACTGTATATGTTCTTAATATGCCTGTATATATTCTTAATATGCCTTGTACAAAGCATTTCCTTTTATAATTGTAATATAAAGTAATTATAATATAACTAATTATAATTGTAATATAATTTAAAGTATTTCCTTTTTTAATTGTAATATAACTTATTATTTTAATGGAGCTTCCCAGCAAAAAGCATTTCACACGATTGTACCTGTATAACCGGCGTGACAATAAACATCTTGAATCTTGAATCCAAAAACAGGGAAAAGTCATCTGGTTTAAGATCTTGTAAATGGTAATCATCATACATCAATTTCAGAGATTGTGTACTATATATACAATGACTGTGCCCTAATCACCATTTTGGACAAAGCAGTGAAAATTGCAATACAGGTCTATAAATAAAAAAAAAACTAACAATATTACTTCCTAAATCCCCACCTATACATTTCTAACAGAGCTGGATTATTACAAATTAATTGTCCCTCAAAATGCTGTTGACAGGTAAACCTATTTTATGAAAAAAATGACATCCAGGTAATGCATTTCACAGTTTAGAATTAGATCATATTTAGGAATAAAAATATTTGAACACATTTCTCTTGAAGTTTTATACAAAAATCTCCAGGTTTGTTGTCTTCAGCCATGAGGATGAAAAAGCAGTTTACACCACAACACATTGAGCATCCAACAGAATAAGTGACAGCCTTTTACACTTCACTAGTGTGCCAGATAACCCAAATATGGCATGAAAGACACTAAACCCAAGTTGTGTGTTCAGCCTTAATAAACAAGCAAAAACAATAGTTTCAGTCATCAAACTTGATCTTCTTCCCCTGAAAGGCCATAATTTGTCCTTGCTGCTCCTTCCTTTTCTTACTGGCCTCCCAGGATGGATGCAGTGCCTGCTGTGGTGCTTGATGGGTAAAGGCACCACCACCCCTGCGATCATTTTGCCTTACACCATCGCCTCTGCCTCGCCCCCTCCCTCTGCTGACAGAGGGAAAGCCCTTCTCTGACGACTCCGGATGTCGGCCCTCGAGGTAGGGCTTGCTGTACTTGGACCCTGGATTTCTATCTGCTCCTCTCTCCTGCTTTTGGAACTTGGATTGTTTACTAAAATCTCTATTTAAACCACTGCCACCCATTGGTTTCCCTTGGCCCCTAAATCTATCCCCACCTCTCCCTCTGCCTGCACCTCTGCCCCCAGCAGGCTTAGATGAAGAGAGGGATGAACAAAAAACTGACTGAAACGAAGTCCCTTTAGACTTCAGCCTGGACTCAAGCTCATCAAGTTCACTCTGGAACTGGTCTGAACTTTTCACTTCACTCCCCTTATCGACCTTCTCCGCTTCTATACTCTTCTGCTTCCTCTTCTTCTTGAATTTGCTCACTTTTCCAACAAAAAAGCCGTCGTCGTCGCTCTCCTCAGAATGGGAGGACTGCTTGTTGAAACGTTCCTCTGTGCTGTCATCAAAGTACTCTTTCTCTTCATCATCTGATGCCTCTAAATCGCTCTCTTCCTCATCCTCCTCTTTCTGAAGCACTTTAGACGCACACTTAAGATTTAAGGGTTTCTTCTCTGCCTGTTTGCTTTGAGGTTTATTTTTCACAATGTCCTTTACTTCACTACTTTTTATTGATGCTGGTCTTACATTCTTAGCCTCTGGCATTTCTTTCCTTTGACTATCAGCAGCATCAGCTGAAGGAGTTGCTTTCACTGTTTCCCTTTCAGGTTCAGCAACAGGTGCATCTTTAGTGTCTTTAAGGATACCATCTCCCTCCTCATTGTCTATGATTTCCTTTTGCTCCACTGTAATGTCCTCCTCTTCTTTCTCACACCTAATTTCCCCCCTTTTGTCTGGTGACTGCGGTGTCAGCGTCACAGGTTTATTCAGCATTTTTTCCTTCCCTCCCTGCTTTCCACCCTTCAGCCGCTCCTCTTTGAAGGCTTTCACAGCCGCTTTGATGTCCTCAATCTTCTTGTTGAACTGAGGGTGGGTGGCGATGCGTGCTGTAGCCCGGTCGGAAATAGTAGACTTGGGGTTTTTACACACCTGTTCCAAGTTGAGACTCTTCTGCAAGGCTGTCTTGGTCACCTGGCAGCGAGGAAAAAGTTTATCCTAATTAGACATTTAACCAAGTGTCTCACCATTTTGTTAAAGGGTCACCAATTTGAGTAACTTTTCACTCATTTGAATTTGTACTGAAAATAATGTATTCCACAAATAATGAATAAACCAAAGTTAAACCTACCAGGTCTGGTGAGAGGACTTTCATGGCGTGGATGTCCTCCAGCATTCTGGCAGCTCTCCTCTGATTCCTCTCAATTTCCATCTCTTTCCCCTTCTTCTTCTTCAGGGCGGCAATCTGCCGCGTCAGCTTCCTGATGATCAGAACCCTCACCCTCTTCACCTCCTTCCTCATCCTCACCACCTCATTGTTGAGGTTCAGGACCTCATCCTTCTTTTTCTCTTTGGGTTTAACAGGCAATGGAATCTTTTTCTCAATTTTATCTGCAGCCTGTGGCACTGCTTCTTCTTTTTCTTCTTCCTTTTCATCTCTACCTTCCTGTTCTTCATCATCTCCATCTTTTACTTCTTCCTCACCTCCAGCGTCATCTTCTCCTTCTTCCTCTTCTGCTTCTTTTTCCTCCTTTTCCTCGATCTCTTGCTCCTCCTTACTTTTTTCTTCAGCAGATGGCACCATTGTCTCTACCTTGTCCATGGTAAATAGTATCTGTTGAGACATAAGCCCATCTTAGATTGGTAACAGACTATAACTCACTGGCAACAACCACAACATTAATTAAAGGGACTGTTTGTAACTTCTAACACGTATAAATCATCCGGGTCGGTGTCCCATGCGCGCTTGCGTGAGGCTACGCTGTTCAGACAAGACTCCAACACAAACTACACGGAAGCACCAAAACCGCAAAGTTCTATCTAGTGAAGCCCGTCTTGCAAAACAGTGTTGGCCGTATTTGGAGGATGAGGGGGAGACCGTAGCTTTGGTCTCCAGGGCCGGAGTCTCTGCTGTACTCTGCTCCTCTGCCTGCCTGCTTGCCTTCACTCACACGCCGCGCTCGTTCTCGCTATTTCGCTCCATTTTCACATGCATGCGCGCACACTACACTCTGCAGGAGACTTAGTTTAGCTCTGAGAATACCTAGTAAATGTTCAGTGGACGTTTGTGCAGGAATAAATGCTGCAGCTCCTCCAGACCAACAGATGTTTTCCGTGTATTGTGAAGTGACGGAGCTCCGCAGCGAGAAATGTTATCATCTCCGACCAAAACTCCGGTGTCTCCCCTGTTCCTTTCGGCCGCGGTTTGGAGGCTGAAGCAGGAAAAGCCAACACTAGGATCAGCAGTGATTCATGGACAGACCTTCGTCTGGTCAGCTAACATTACTGCCAAGCAGGTGAAATATAGAGTGATATTGTGGTTTTAGCTGACGAGTGTCGCCTCACTGTTTTGAGAGAAACTTGTTCATGTCTATGTAGAGCGAGCCCGACACCAACTTTCGTTGACTTAACGGCCACAGGTGTCGCTGTTAACAAGCATTTCTGATTCTTACAAATAGTCCCTTTAATAAAATAGTGAAATAGCATAAAAAGTAAAAACAGAAAAAAAACATTATGATATATATGTCCAAGTTACATCCATACTATTCAGGGGACTTTCCAAGAGACCAGAATACCAAAATTCATTCAAGATGTTTGATAGATTAGTTTTCATCACTGCAGCAGACGAGGCTCCTGCTACATAAAACTGCCCCAAAATACAATCGTATTACACAACAGATGCTGCTGTATCGAAATCATATGACGATGCGATGTCGCAAGTAAATACACTTGAGACAGAATACAGATCTGCTGAGGGAGCAAAACATGTGGTTAAATGCCTGAACAAGACTGAGCTAAACAAACGTGGTTGAGCCAGCATGGATCACTTTCACCATGTAACGTAACATGCGTATGTAGGCTTATTCTACATTAGCAGTGGCGTTAACATAACAAACTGTGGTGCGTTAAGTTAAATGAAATCACGGAAACCTGTTATTATTACACTCACCGTTCAGAAGTGAATATTAAACACTTAAAATTGAGGAAAACGTCTCGACTCGAAGGAGGCAGCCATGTTTTTCCTAAGCCTCGCCTCCAAAACGACGTCACTTCTTCTTCTTCTTCTTCTCTGGTGTTGGTAAACACGCCACCTACTGGACTGGAGTGGTGAGCAGTAGATCAGCAGGAAAAAAATAGATAAATAATAAAATAAATAAATAAAAAACAAAAAAACAATAAAAATAAAAGATAAAAATAATTATTAATAATAATAATACAAATAATAATAATTAAATTCTCTCCATTATTCCTGTTTCGCCTTAAGTAATTAATTAGAAGACTGTACTTTCTTAGCGGTCTTTCCTAGCAGATTCCCCATTGTAATATTTCCATCATCTACTCCTGATAGCAATTCCCTTCTTTCTTTGTCATATTTGTTGCACTCTATAAGAACATGCTTGACAGTTTCCGGTTTGTTATTATTATTATTTATTTATTTTTATTTATTTATTTATTTATTTATTTATTTATTTATTTATTTATTTATTTATTTATTTTTTATTTCAAAATGACAGTATACATAGTAACAGCAGAAGACATTAAACACATTTACATACAAAAGAAGCATTGCGAAAACATAAACAAAGAGCTGTGCCAAACATAAAAGGACAACAGAAATGAAACAAAACCAACATAAAATTTAAAAAAAAAAACACAATAAAAATAAATAAATAAATAGATAATAAAGAGTACGCGAGAGTATGACAATAATTTCACTTAAAAACTTTAAAGATATTGCATACATTCATTGTTTTCATTGCTTTTTTGTTTGGTGAGGAAGAACTGTTGACAGATATAATTCCATTTCTTTCATGAATACAAAGAAATTAGGCTTTTTGTTTTGGTAAATTTACACTTGTGAATGTAGAACTTTGCGAGAATTAAAATTAAATTAATAAGAAAGAATGCATTACTGTCTTTGTCACTGTAATCATAACAACCAAATATAATATCTCTATCGTACAGTGCAAAATCTGAGAAAATGTTAACAAGTATAAAATTATTGACATCTTTCCACAATTCACATGTAAATTTACAGGACCAGAATAAATGAGAGCAAGTTTCATGATGTGATTCGCAGAAGGAACAATTTACATCTACGTATATGTCACTCTATAACTTCTGTAAGAAATGTTTCACTAGATATTTCTTTGTCTTATTTGTTGCACTCTATAAGAACATGCTTGACAATCAACAAATCGTTTTGGTTTTGATCACAATAATTGCTTGTTCTGTGATGAACACATTGAAACTACAGAATATTTATTTTATGGATGTATTTTTGCTAATGCTTTCTTGGATGATTTGCATTATTGGTTGTCCACTAAATTTGTAAATTTTTCTAATCTAACAAAGGAAAAGGTTATATTTGGTACAATTGTGAAAGATCCCGTACATGACCTGGCAGGCAATCAATTCCATAATCATTCTTGGAAAAAAATTTTATACATAAAAATAGATTCCTGAAATCAAGACCAAATTTCTATGTTTTTCATAAGGAGCTGTGTCTTTACTTTTCATCTCTGAAACATATGAAGAAAAAGAATGCTATGAAGCTTTCAATGTTAGGTGAGGACCTTAACCTTACAGAGAACCCTTACAGCACTATTAGCACTATTCACACATTCCCTTACTTTTGTTTTTGTTTTTGTTTTGTTTGTTTGTTTGTTTTTGGATTTCTTTTTCTCTCTTCATCCACACTCTTATGCACTGTACGCCTATTTCCAGGCTTGTCTGTTAGTTGTGGACTGTTCTGTACGATGCCACATTGTAATGTAAATTTCTCAATTAAAAAAAAGAACATGCTTGACAGTTTCCGTTTTATTACAGTGCGTGCATAACGACGTCATGACGTCACACGTCCCCAAAAGGCGACGCAGCGTGTCGTGAAAAGGGGAGGGGCCTTTCAGCGGACTCTGTTTTTATTTATTTCTTTGTTTCATGTGTGCCAATAAAACAACAACAATGGTGGATAATTGAAGAAGTGTGGATTATTAGGATGAGCGGATGACATTTCCAGTCGCAGTTACCAGACCGATATCACCAGTGAATCACCAGGGAGGAGGATGAAGCGGCGCAATGCGGACTGCAGCAAACTCCGACGGCCGTTGAAACGGAACCGAATCACCGAGGGTATATATAGCAGGTACGGAGACAGAAGAGACGAGAGGAGCTGGAGGGACGGGGTTGTGTAACAATGGCTGCCTCTCTCTCTCTCTGCATATGGCAAGACACGGCTAAGAGGCTGTGCTACTAACACATTCAGGCACGCTTTGGTTGGAGCTCTGCAACGAGCTACATTAACATGTCAAAACGACAGGCCTGACGGTACTCGTGTGGTATTATTTGTCTCTAGCTTGGTAGTTAAATTCAAATTCTGGCTGAATTAAAACGGAGAGGTGCCCGTGAGACTCTGTGGGTCTTTAAGTATGACTTGTAACACATTCAGCTCATTGGAGAATGTGTTAAATTAAAGAAAGACAGCGTGAACTTGGAGAATAATCATGCTGGAGCTGTTGGATATGACAGCAGTAATGTGAGGGGCGCTCGTTTTGAGGTCCGAGGTGACTCCGACTGGCGGGGCTCTCACCTGGGCTTTGTTCTGGTGGCACAGGAGACAATAACCACCACAGTAATCAGGTCTAACTGGAGCATGTAAAGTTGTAATATTATCTAAGGTGATGTAGTATTAAAATAGCATGCCTTTTCTTTTCCTATAGACTGATTGATGGCAAGCCAGAAAAAGAAACCAGCTGTGCTTTCATCAACATACATGTCCAGACATGGCACATACATACTCTCTCTATCCATCTCTCTCTACCGCCCTCCCTCTCTCACTTGTTTAGATGTCTCTCTCAGCCATTATCATCTATTTCACTGTATTTGCTAACAGAAACACATTATTAGCCTTGAAGACAATGGAGTATGGTCTATATGGTAATCACATACAGGTGCTCTTTGGATCCTTCAGGTGTATTGGGCTCATTCAGTCATTGAATGGGTGGAAAAAAGTACAAAATGCAAGTCTCCCTCAAAAATAATCCAAGGCACACTGTAGTGTTTGAACAAAATTAAAATGCCTTTATTTTACATGGCAATAATTGTTTAAAATGACCAACGCCTTGCAACCAACATAGGTCTTCATCAATGCTCACAGTGACCCTGATGAAGACTTATGTTGGTCGCAAGGCGTTGGTCATTTCAAACACTCATGCAATGAGCCCTTCACAAGACATTATTAGCCTTGTTGGGAATATCTAGATTTGTATTAATGCTCACTGTTGCACTGTTGAATTGACATTTATCTGCCTTCAAATCTAGTAGTCTACTTCAGATTAACACTTGTGTCTTCCTTTTTAACACATTTTTCTCCATCTTTCCCCGCAGTACGTTCCTGTACCTGAAGTTCCTGGTGGTGTGGGTGTTAGTTCTGCTGGCCGACTTTGTGCTTGAGTTCAGGTTTGAGTACCTGTGGCCCTTCTGGCTTTTCATTCGAAGTGTCTACGACTCCTTCAGATATCAGGGACTGGTAAGAGCTGGTTTATATGACCCACCCCCCACCCTTTCCACCTGACATTAAAGGTGTTATTGATAGCATTTTTAGATAGACAAATATGTTTTAAAAAAAAATAATACATCTACAGAGCTTTTAGAAAGGTGCCGAATAAAAGTATGTCTTTTCTTAGAAAAAAATATATATTATGATTGTGAATTAATCATTTAAAAAAAAATTTGGCGAGTCCAAAATGAATGTTTTGTTTATCTCTGTGGAAGATATCTGACGTTTAGTTCCCACTTCTAACAAGGCTTATGAGACAATAGTATAATGACGTTGGTATCACGTGGTATCTCTGGGTCGTCAGCAATCTAGTTGCCAGTTAGTGTGTAAAAAAACGGATAAATGGCTGAGATTGACGTTGGCAACGACTTGTTGTGAAGTAAAAATATCAATAGCACTTTTAAATGTACCTTTTTTTTTTCTCCTCCATCTGGTCCCGTTAGATGCGAGATGTGTTTGACTGTCCCATCACAGAAAAACACAGATTTTTAGATCATATGACATGTTTTATCAAATCTCAAGTTGCCATACATTTTTTTAGGGTTTTTTTTTATTTCTAAAAGTATGGCTTTCCCTGAAAAAATTATGAATTATGATTGTGAAATAATCATTTTAAAAATGTTGGCTGGTCGAAAATTAATGTTTTGTTTATCTCTGTGGAGGATGTCTGACGTTTGGTTCCCACTTCTAACAAGGCTTGTGAGCCAATAATAGTTGGTATCATATCACGTGATATCTCTGGGTAGTCAGTGTGGGGGGAAAAAAAGAAGATAAATGGCTGAGACTGATGTCAAATGCCTGGCAATGACTTGTTGTGAAGTAAATACAATGGAACTGGGTGGGAGAATGCAACATCCAGGGGCTGAATGTTATCAATATCACCGTTTAACTTGCATGTTATTACCTAAGCAGGAGGTGGTCTGGAGCACATTTGGATAGATGAACAACAAATATGAAATGCTGTGCATCTCCAATCCACATTATACAGTTGAAATAATGTACTGTATATACATGGTAGTTGTGGATGGGGAAGCAGCAAGACAAGTTTTTTTTAGTGTCTTTTATAGTACACATGTAAAGTACATGTTTCCACACAGAAACTATTTATGCACAGTCGTTATGCCATATTCAATTGTCTGTCTCTTTCTCCTACACCTAGGCGTTCTCTGTTTTCTTCGTATGTGTGGCGTTTACATCAGACATCATCTGCCTCCTCTTCATCCCCGTCCAATGGCTATTTTTCGCTGCCAGCACCTACGTATGGGTCCAGTATGTCTGGCACACAGGTTAGTCCAAGTTTTCTTTGGACTCTTTTATATCTCTGCCAGCCAAGCGGACACTTTCACCTTAAAGACAGAAAGAAAGAAATTCAAAGCTGCCAAGTTTCTTCAGTGCTAGACTCAAGAGGGCTGATTTTTCTCTTTTTTTTTTCCTCGTCTCTTACTTTCATGCAGAAAGAGGAGTCTGTCTACCCACTGTATCGCTGTGGATCCTGTTTGTGTACATCGAAGCTGCCATACGGTTCAAAGATCTGAAGAACTTTCATGTTGACCTGTGTCGACCCTTTGCTGCTCACTGGTAAACGTCATAGTGGAGTCTTTTGTCAATGTCCTATGATTTTGTTTTGTACTACCCATGATAAATAGTTAAGAAAATCAATTAATATTTATTGCCTAAAAATTGAAGGATACCCTCATATTAAAAGTTGACTTTCTCTTCCCCTCCCAGTATCGGCTATCCAGTGGTTACTCTGGGCTTCGGCTTTAAGAGCTACGTTAGCTACAAGATGCGATTGAGGAAACAGAAGGAGGTGCAGAAGGAGAACGAATTCTACATGCAGCTTCTACTGCAGGCTTTACCGCCAGAGCAACAGATGCTGCAGAGGCAGGAGAGGGAGGCAGAGGAGGGTGAGACACAAAAGTTGTTGCAGCAGACAGTAGAAATGGTCCGTCGAAATTGTGCTATCAGTAGTACACTCATGGACAGGGAACAAGGATGACAGAGGTTTGCTGTCTACTATCACATAATCCTGTGGTGCTTTCAAGCAACAAACAAACATAGAACCATACCAGAGGTCTGTACTACAAAGCGAGTTCAACGTACCCAAGGTATCTTCTTGTTATTTGGCTTAATTAACCCTAAAGACTGCGATCCCGCTAAGCGGTCCTACAACGGTGGTTATCAACTCGGTAATTCAACCCAGGGTTTCTCAATCTGGCTATGAGCACGTTTACATAAAGGGGTGGCGTTTGCAGCATATTACCAATCACAAACATGACAAGTCTACGGTCAGCAGAGCGGCACATTTTACAAATGAAGGGTAAACTGTAATATTAGAAAAAATACGAAGAAGTTAAACACATAATCCAGACTTAAAGCAACAGAGTTGAAGCTGCCAAATGCAAGAAGAATAGCTGGCATTAAAGTAAATCTAGGGCACGAGTAGATCTGACTATAATTACATGTGTGTGTATTCCGTTAAATTAATGTGTTGTTTAGATGTATTCTTATAGAATAAAATAGAAGATGCTTTATTCATCACCTTGGGGAAATTATGGGGTGTATGACAATTTTAAGCCTACTTCCTGCTTTGGAATTATGTTTTTATATTTATTTTTTATTTGCTCCCAGGTCCGTTTCACACCGTCGCGGTTGCAGCTGATAGAAGAAGGCTAAAACATTGTCACACACGCTAAAAGAATAAATCTAATCAAGAATTAGAGAAGAATAAGAAGTGAACCACCGTCGTAGGACTGAAACTCCAGTGTTAAACCTGAAGTTACCTCGCTAACCCCAAACCCTGCTTCGTAGTACAGGCCTGTACACTCGCTTTTCAGGAGGTCTCTGCCCGGATATTTTAGTTTAGTTTAGTTAATTCTGTCCAGTATGTTTTTTTTATGTGTCTTCTAACGCTGCCTACATTTGCTCTCCTCCAGCTGCTTTAGCTAAAGGGATCTCCGAGGTGGAACCCGCCGTTATATCCCAGAACGGAGCGCCTCCTGGAAAGAAAAGCACCACGGTCCCGTTACCAGAACTGGAGTACCGGGAAAAAGGGAAGGACAGTACTGCGAAAGAGCGCGAGGGCAAAAAGCAGAACACAATTGGAATCAATAACAACAGTATTATACACGCACTGGACTCCAAACTACAGGAGACAGAGTATATAGAGAACTACGTCGGGGCAAAGAGACTGAATAACGACCTGGCGGGAGAGAACACACACGCCGACGCCAACACACACTCTGCTTCTAAAGAGGAAATGGGTGGGACGGGGAAGAACTACAAAAATGCCAGCGGAGGCGGGGGTAACATTTCCAACTCGTCTCCACGGAATCACAGTTCTTCAAACGGCAGCGTGCCGCCGGGTTCCTCCACCAGTAAGAATGAGAAGAAGCAGAAGGGGGCGGGGAAGGGGCAGAAGGATCCGGTGGAGAACTGTATCCCCAACAACCAGCTGGGAAAGCCGGACGCTTTAGTACGGTAAGACACACACTGTTGCACTGTTTCAAATCCCCGTTCTTCTTCTGACTGACTGTACGTGTTGTTGCTGGTGCGTGGAGTTATAAATGTCATCCGACTTCATTGTTATTGTGTCTGTACTCGTGTTCTGGTTCACTTTTTATTGAAGGATACAAGCCAATACAACTCTCGTTTACTCTTGTGGTCATCACCTCACAATACAATAATGAATTGTTTCTATCCTGGACTAGTTACAGGAGACGTGTTTGCCTTTCAATGATCTTGTTTCCTTTTTCCAAAAGGCTGGAGCAGGATGTGAAGCGTCTGAAGGCAGACCTTCAGGCCAACAGGCAGTTGGAGTCAGAGCTGCGGAGTCAGCTTTCCTCTCTGAGCAGCCAAGACCGCAGCCTACGCTCTGAACTGGGCCAGCTCCGCCAGGACAACGAGCTGCTGCAGAACAAGTGGGTACACGAGCAGCATACTCACGTCAACTCTGACAGCAATCTCACCTGAGTTGTGATGCAATAAAATATCATTTCTGGACCGTATGTTGAGGTAGGTAGCCGGTAAGTTAAGGACAGTGCGGTGGTCTCGGTCACGCAACTCTGCCAAAAAACCTTACAAGTGAAGATCCCTACAAATACATTGGACTAGAACAGGTGGAGCATTTTATTTTACACGTTTTCCTGTATTTTCATCCCCTCTACATTTTTCCTTGATAAGCTACTAGCTTGAATTGGCTATTGCTCATGGCCAATTGTTCAGAAAGAAGTCATTGTTATTCACAGTTGTCTGTTTTTCATCCTTGAAAGGCAGTAGTACTATTGTGCAGTAAATTAGTGAACATTGGAGCCCTGTGCGAGCTATTTATTATTTTTTCATCCTTCACAAACGCAACTACTTCTTTCACCATTTGTATGTAAAAGCACAAGTACAACACTATGAATGCCCTTGAAGAAAGACCGTAGAGGCGTACAGCACATGTATGATCAAACCACCTTATGAATCAGTTGTCACCAGTTGAGCTCCCCTCACTTGTGACTGCCGGCACCATTTTCAGCTCAGCTGATGAGTCACAGTACGTTACTTCCTTCTGAAAAGCTTTGTTACTGACCACAAAAGCCACAAAGACAATCATGATGTGTCAATTCCGCCTGAGCTATTAGCCTTACTGAACTGAAGACACTTATAAAAACAACAACACATCACACAAAGTACCGTTTGAAGCATAGTGGGTTTGAAAGGCTATTAGGTCTATGACCTTTATCTCTATCAGCCTCGGTACACAAACATTGCTTTCTCTGTTAGTGTCATGGTAATGGTGTGTTATCAGTGAACAAAGTTGAAGGTTAAACCATTTAAACCTTAGGTGTATTTACTAGGTCTAAGCCCCCTATTAGTCAATTTGTCCACGTTTATCTCAAACAACTTTATAAACGTTACTATTTGTGGACTTTATTTAGCATATTCTGTGTGTTCTCTTCGTCCCAGATGTCAATCAAACATCATCAGACTTCTGCAGAAGTCCAGGTCCGTCCTCTCCCACTCATGTTAACCTGTAGTTACCTGCGTCCAATTTCAACATATGCCCACACAGGCAGCCTGCGTTTTGGTTCGCTTGGAAACGGTTGTTTTAGTCCACGCCAGAGTACGATTTCTGCGTTCACAACTGCCCAAACGATACCACACTAGAGTTCAATTAAAACGGACTAAATGTTGGTTTGTGAAAGCGCCCTAAGATTTCTTTAGTCGATTAGTCATTTTTTTATGCTTTTTCATGCTGAATGACTTATTTCTAAGAAACCTGTGAGCACATCTCTGGTAAACACAAGATTCAAAGTGGCGCTTTAGTGTGATTATTTATGAGAGACTGTAGAAATTAGTGTGTTCATCTTGTGATCCAGCCAGGTTGACTGTGTTCCTTCCTCCCTCCATACTTCAGGCTCCACAGTGCCGTCCAGGCCAAGCAGAAGGACAAGCAGACCATCTCCCAGCTGGAGAAGAGGCTGAAGGCTGAGCAGGAGGCTCGAGCCCTTGCTGAGAAACAGCTGGCTGAGGAGAGGAAGAGGAAGAAGATGGAGGAGGCCACCGCTGCCAGAGCCGTAGCATTAGCTGCTGCCACCAGGTACTCATTACTCTGTTGGCAAAATGAACTTTTACTAATTAAACCGATCAAATCAGTAAATATCCAAACAATAAGTGAAAGATCGGTTGACTCCTGGACATATTTTTCCTTTTCCACCATTAAAAGTGTGTTTTTTTCTCTTCTGGCCAACAGAGTGGAGTCGACTGACTCTCTGCGTGGTCGCATCAGAGAGCTGGAGACGGAGTGTAAGAAGCTCAGCATGGACATGAAACTTAAGGAGGAGCAGATTAGAGATCTGGAGGGCAAGTGTCAGGTGAGGAGGAATAACACGACTCTGTTATCTTATTCTTATAAGATAGTGATTTGGGTTAATGAATGTGTGCTTTCTAGGTCATTAAAGAGATTGTAAAATACTTAACAAGTTGCTGCTGTGCTTGAATTTCTAATAGCAAAATGTGATCACTTTACTAAATATGACGTGCCATTTTAGCTCAAGTAATTGATTTAATTAAATAAATAGACCCCCCTGTGATTTCTGTGTGCATCAAGCATTTAGCACAGCTCAAATAAGACAGTTTAGTCACTTATAATCATTTTTGATTAGTGTAAAACATACTCAAGGAGTTCATCTAATTTCTAATGCAAATTTCTCTTTTCCTCTCCTGTCACATCCAGGAGCTGCGGAAGTATAAAGAGAACGAGAAGGACACCGAGGTGTTGATGTCGGCGCTGTCAGCCATGCAGGAGAAGACCCAGCACCTGGAGAACAGCCTGAGTGCTGAGACCAGGATCAAACTGGACCTCTTCTCCGCACTGGGGGATGCCAAGAGGCAGCTGGAGATAGCACAAGGTAGGGATGAAGTCATTCACTCTTAAATGTCATTGTTTGGTAATATGAATTGACTGCTACACTGCTTCACCACTAGTCACAGCAGGGAAAGCACAGGTGTCGCTTACAATACAATACAATACGATAAATCTTTATTGTCCACCAGGGTGGAAATTTGTCTTCGGCTCACCAAACACAAGAGATGTCCCGGCCCATACACCATACTCTACAGACTTAAGAAAAAATCTTTGTTTGGTACATATTCCCGCAAAAATCGCACCATAATCATTTTAATAAAAATGAGAATAATCATGTAAAAATGATCATTCGCTCTAATATCGCCAATCATACTGCAATTGCAATATCATTCTAAATAATCACATTAGATATTATTATTTTTTTTTAAATCATGCAGCCCTAAAGGTACTGTATCCTCCTAGAACAGTCACTTTCAGGACAAATGTCCCCCCTGTCTCTTCTCTCAATGCTGTGACTTTGTTTCCTGCGTCTCCTCCAGGCCAGATCCACCAGAGGGAGCAGGAGATCGCCGAGCTGAAGCAGAAGATAGCAGAGGTGATGGCGGTGATGCCCAGCCTGTCCTACTCATCAGACGGCAGCAACCTCAGCCCCGTCGCCCCGCACTACTCCTCCAAGTTCATGGACAATAGTCCCTCCTCCCTGGACCCCAACGCCTCAGTCTACCAGCCCCTCAAGAAGTGACTCTGATATCCACACGTTTGTCAGACAGGACTTTGTCTCTTTTATTTTGGTGAAGCGTTCAGTTCCAGTTTGGGTTATTTTTTGAGTTTACCAGCCCCCCCCTGACAGTTTTTGCACTCTAATGTAACACATACAGACAACACAGTGCACACAACCCCTCCATACATATGTGTATTTGGCTCCTTTTTGTTTTGGTTCTATTATGAGAACTATTATTTTGAGAGGGTTGTGTACAATATGACTTTTTTTGTTGAGTTTTGGGATTTAGCCATTAGACAGCGTTTGAAGGGGGAGAAAGGAACACACAATCTGTTGGCCAAATGTCTACTGAAGAGCCGTCATGCATCGCTTCATGTCAGTCTTCTTTTGCTGTCAGTATAACCCCCCCCCCTCCTCCTCCCAGCCATAGTTTCTCCTATAGTGAACTGACACACAGATGTTTAATTTAAAAAAAACAATTGGCTTTTCATGATGTTTTCAGTTCACTTTGAGTCTGAAACTCACCTGTAAAGTAAAGCCCAGTGAGAGATACATGAATGTAAAACCTATTCATGTTTTGCTATATCACCATTAACTTAAATCAGTGATTGTTTGTTTTTGTAAAGTTTCAGTTCAGTTACGACAATGTACATTTCTTCTAAAATAGTGATAAACGTTTGCTGTGTTCTTCAGATATTCCAATACAATTTATCCTCTCCAATGCTGGAGTAGTGAAGTCTCCAGGATTATCAGTTAGTTTGATGAAGCAGATGTTGTTCTGTGCTAAAAAAAAAAAAATGCTACTGCTAGATTGGACCTGGCACTGCCAAAATGTTCACCTGTTTGCTGCAGACACCTTTTTTCCTCTCCCTCTGGACCAAATTAGAACCCGTTAGGCCATATTGTTCTCTGGATTTAATGATGTCGAGGTAACCGGTGGTTACCATTATTTGCAGATTTTACAGTGCCTTGCAGTTTCTCTTTTTTAAGATGTAGAAACCACATATGTTGCAATCCTGGGATCTAAAAAAGCATCAAGCTTTAAAGTTTCTCTCTCTCTAGCTCTGATTTGCATTCAAGATTTCTCACATTCTGATCCATTCAATTCAGTATTCAAAGGCTAAAAGAATTACAAACTTAAAGGGAAAACATAACACTGGACATGGTACATGTCATAGTGACAGTCTTGGTACGCCAAACTCCAACCAAACTGATTGTCTATTATCATGCCCTACAGTTGGCATTTAGTTGTTTACAACAATGTACATTAACTTACTGAGGAATGTTTTCTTTGTTTATTTCATTTCAGTTCTTAAGTGCCAAGTGTTGATGTTTGGTTTCCATCCATACTTTGATCGATGTAGCTAGCATAATGTTTGCAGAAGAGTGCTGTTATTTTTTTGTCATTAGAACATATTGGGATGGTGTTTGTGTTTACAAGGTTCTGGGCTGATCGTAGTGAGGCAGCAGGTTGGACTGATTGTGTTACTCACACATTTATTTATTTGTTACAGACTTTTATTGAGTGGCACCTCCTTGATATTTCCCATCATATTCAGTTGATTTCCTATATTTTCTACCAGGAAGGATTCTGTGAATGTGTTGTGTTGGGAAAAAGGTTAATACCCCCCCCCCCCCGAACCATTTGACCATGTCGTGCTGTCATGTCATGCCTACCTGGGTAAAAAAAAAAAAAAAAAGTATTATTTGTGGATCGCTCTGGTGTTGTGAAATCAGTTCTCAAGTTGCTTTTATAAGTTTGTGTAGAAGGAAGAGAAGGGTTTAAAAAAAAAAGTGCTTTGTTTTATCTTTTCATTGTTCCACCATGTTTGTTTTCTTTACTCAAAGTGATGGTGGCTGTGTCACACTTTTCACTTTGGCCATCACTATTAAAGAAAGTCTTGCTGGTGGCAACGCAAGCTGTTCAGTCTGTGTACGCGTCATGATCTGTGTGTCTAGTTTTCCTTTTTATTAAGAGGCCACAAGTTTTGGCAAGAAACATTTGAGATGTCAAAACACAGAAACTTAATGTCAAAGGACAAATTAAAATGACTTTGTGAGAGTACAAATTGACATTTATTTGCTAAATGTTCTATCTTAATTGCCACATTTTTTCAGAAGTTGTATGTATTTCCATATAGCCAACAACTTATACGTGTTTTAAGCATTTAGTTTATCCTGTTGTCACCTCCCAGACCTGCAAGACAACTAGGTAAATATTGTTTACATCCTCTTGAAAACCTTGTTGCTCTACAAATGTTTCAAATCAGAAAAACAATGTGGTTGCCCTGTGCTGTGATGATGCCTTCAGGTGCTCCCTGTAAATACCTATTTCTTAGTAGGAAATACACAGAAGAGTTGCATTCATTTGCTTCAGGGTAGACAAAACAACCAAATAAGCATTTTTAATAGAAATCCTGAGGCCACAGAGTTTCTTCGTCTTACAGGGTGTTATGTATGAATGCGTGCCTGTGTTGTAATGGGCTGACGTAAATGTTAAGTAAATATTTTCAGCTGTTATCTGCTGAGTTTCCAAGAAGATAATGCAATACAAGCCCTACGCACAAAACGGTACGGCATCTGAAAATTGAAGAGGGAATACAAACAAACACCAATACAAATTAAAATCAGAATTAATGAAATTCAAATGTAAGAAAAACAACTACGCTGCATTCATGTGTAATGAAATAACAGCGTTCTGAAATAATTGTCAACAAAGTAGGTTACAACAGCAGAAATGTTTGCTCATAAAAAAAAACATTAATAGAAGCGTGAAAAAGTTTGTAAATAATGATAGCACCAGCCTTGCAATGAGATGATAATACACAGTGGTGGATTAAGGGTTACGGATAAAGGCTACTCTTTGTATGGGCCCCCCACCCTTACTCATCATGCTTTAACGTTACCAGAAAAAAGTAATTTAGTGCCATGTGTAAAAGCATGCTAGGAATATTACATGGCCCTCACATACACACTCGGAGGAGCACTGGCATATACACACACACACATTGACACAACCTTTAATCTAAACCTTGAAATATCTCGTCAATTTAGGGATTTTCTTTAGTACATCTTGGTCATGTTCTTTCAGCCGTTGTGCTTTTCGTTTTTGTGCTCCGTAATCATATTTTCATTTTATCGCTATTCTGTCAAGTAGGGATGTATAATTTTCCAAATTGACCTTATGAACCTGGTCACATCATGGGGCCAGGTTCATAACGTCAGCTGATTGGGTAGATGAGGGACACTCCTACCCAATCAGCTGCTTCATTTTTTTAATGTTTCTTATGGGCCAAAAGAGGTCACGTTTTTTGTAGTTTTTTTCTCCGAAGTACATTTAAATAGTTAGAAAATAATCTGGCCAGTCTGGGGCCCTTGTATACATGGAGCTGCAGCCTAGGCCAGCCTGTAGATTAATCCACCCCAGATAATGCAAGAACACAAAACACAGTGAATTACCTGACAGCTTTAAGTTTTTTTTCAGATTACAGTCTTTCATCCCCATCCTGTTGAGTGAAAACCATCTCCAGATGCGTTGAATGTTTTTCATAAACTGCAGGATTCTTAAGCTTAATAAACTATTTAAACAGCAAAAAAAAAAGAAACGTTTATGAAGCTGTGTTCATAAACAATAGGAAGATACCAAGCTGGTATAATTGAAGTCTTTTTAATTTCAGTTTTCTATATTTTTAGACTTACTGCACTTCCTATAGAGATAGGATCATCTAACTCTGTATCCACTTTTAAAAAACTTTTTAAAAAACTATTTTTTTTAGGATAGCCTTCCTATAAGTAGAAGGGTATAAATATATGTATGTATACATCCATTTCTGGATGCACGTGTACATTTATACACATTTATGTATATATATATACTGTATATTTGTTTTATCAACTTGTCCTACCATTTTACCACTTCTATTATTATTGATATGTTCTGGGATGTTCTGTTTTAGCAGTTACCATATTTGTTTTACTCTATCTGCTTTTATTGTCTGATGTTCTGTTTTAGCAGTTACCATATCTTTTACTTTATTTATCTGCTTTTATTGTCTTGTGAAGCACTTTGCAAGAACACAAAACACAGTGAATTATCTGACAGCTTCCAGATTACAGTCTTTCATCCCCATCCTGTTGAGTGAACGCCATCTCCAGATGTGTTGATGTTGAATGTTTTTCATAAACTGCAGGATAATAAACTATTTAAACAGCAAAAAAAGAAAAGAAACATCTATGAAGCTGTGTTCATAAACAATAGGAAGATACCAAGCTGGTATAATTGAAGTTTTTTTAAATTTCAGTTTTCTATATTTTTAGACTTTCTACATTCTGTAATAGAAAATCCCACGAATAGGACATAACATAATGAAAATGAATTTATCCTGGTATTTCCTAGTATGTTGTTTCTCGTACACATCTGAACTGTAACGGTCCTCTAATGTCCCATTCAACCTAAATGCAGCATTGCTCCTCCGGTGGGCTCGCTTAAATAGCGGTATTTCTGACAGCACTGGAAGGCACCACGAGTCCATCCTCCCATCAGCAGTCCGCTCAACAACATCTCTCTCCTGGAGGACTCCACCAGACAAACTTCACTCCACCGACTCTTTGAGCTTTAAAAACACCGACATGGATGCACTCAAGTCGGCCGGGAGAGCTATTATCCGGAGCCCGAGTATGGCGAAACAGTCCTGGACTGCCGGCAGACACAGAAGTAAGAAATAAGAGTTAACTTGAGAGAAAGCTTGACGTAACAAATCAGGTTTTTAACGTTACTTTTTCACAGTTTCACCGTGAGGAAATAATTGACTTCTGCTCACTGCTGTGCATATTTTACTTTATTTACCACAATGACGAAGATGTTTAGCGTTAAATTTGTAAGCAAACTTTACCAAATATTATTTTGCTGGTGTTTTTTGGGCTGTCGCAGCAAAGTAAAGATGAAGTTTGACATCTGTTTAACTTGCGTAGCTAGGTAACGTAGGTAACGTAGGTAACGTAGGTCTCACTTTGTTTGACAAAGTAAAGTGCACCACACAAAAATGCTTCTTTAAGATGCAATTTTTTTTTTCCCCCTGGTATTTGGTTCTGTTTTGTGGAAAGTATGTTACTATTTTTATCCGATGGAGATTGAGTAAGTCTGTTTGTTTGTTTACCCTGTTTCTGGAATTTTCCGGGAATAAGTCTTATTTTGAAATCAGGCAGAAAACAGCCAACTACAGCACCAACAAACACTTCTTTCAGGAAAACTCTACATATTGTGATTTTTTTTTTTTTTTATTGTAAATATTTGGAGTTTTATCTCACTCTCAATGATATACTTTAATCACGTTTTTAAGAAAAGTGCCTTGTTATTTTATTCACAGCCTTGTGGATAATCTCTTTGCATCCATGCTACCAGAGGAAGTGCAGAGGTCTGTTTTGTGGAAAATATGTTACTATTTTTATCCAATGGAGATTGATTAAGACTGTTTGTTTGTTTATCCTGTTTCAGGAATTTTCCCGGAAATAAATCTTATTTTGAAATCAGGCAGAAAACAGCAAACGACAAAAACATGACACTTCTTTCAGGAAAACTCTAAATATTATGATTTTTACTGGAAATATTTAGATTTTTTTTTTTTATCTCATTCTCAATGATATACTTTAATCACATGTTTTTTTTTTTTTTTAAAAGTGCCTTGTTATTTTATTCAGTCTTGTGGATAATCTCTTTACATCCACGCTACCAGAGGAAGTGCAGAGGTCAGGCTCATTACTAGAACTCGCAGTGATTTTTGTGTCTTGATCAAGGGCCCTTCAAGCAGGTTAGGAGCTTGTCCACACTGCAACATCAACATGAAACTCTTTTAAAGGCACTCTGGTGCTCTGTTTTGTGGAAAATATGTTACTATTTTTATCCAATGGAGGTTGAGTAAGTCTGTCTGTTTGTTTATCCTGTTTCAGGAATTTTCCGGAATTAAATCTTATTTTGAAAAACAGCAAACCACAGCACCAACAAAAACATGACACTTCTTTAAGGAAAACTGTAAATATTATGATTTTTATTGGAATATTTGGAGTTTTATCTCACTCTCAATTATATACTTTAATCAAATGTTTAAAAAAAAAAAAAGTGCCTTGTTATTTTATCCACAGCAGTCTTGTGGATAATCTCTTTGCATCCACATTACCAGAGGAAGTGCAGAGGTCAGGCTCATTACTAGAACTAGCAGTGATTTTGTGTGTCTTGCTCAAGGGCCCTTCAGCAGGTCAGGAGCTTGTCCACACTGCAACATTAACATGAAACTCTTTTAAAGGCACTCTGGTGCCCATTGTGGGACTCAAGGGCCACTTTGTAAGCTAAATCTCACTTGATCCAGGCTGTAAAGTTGTGGGGGAACGACTGGGTGGCTTAAAGCTCTGCTGCCTGTAACCAAGAGGACAAGCCAGGAATGCTGCGAGTCAGTCAGTGCAAGGCTCCCGTTGGCTTGAGTTCAAGCTGGTCTATTTTAAATTCCACCAGAGAGGCCATTATAAAGGATATTATCATTAGAAAATACAGGATGGATTATATAAATATCCCCCATTACTATGTAACCTTAGTAGTGCACCTGGAAAAGTAGCAATGCCTCAGGAATTTGAGATACACTCTTAACATGCAGACTGATATCTTGCCAGCACATTTCTGTGTTAATGGATGAGGGTCAGATGTTAATGTGTTAACATTTAAAGGGACTGTGTGTAACTTTTTTTTTTATTCCAAATGAGGGAACAGGTTGTAACCTAAAAAATGAGACCTTCCACGACTTTCTGTGTTTCCTCTATCAGCCTGTAGACTGCTATCTATGTGAAAGACTCAGTAGGTGTCCCAGCGGATGTGACATCATGCACACTCGCGTGTGCCTCTTCTGTTCAGCGCAGCTAGAGGGATAGCTAACAATTGGTTAGAAATGGAGTTCGCTAACACAAACAAATGACCAGCCTCCACCACAACTCCAACACAAACTCCACGGAAGCACAAAAAAATGCAAAGTTACAGTATATCTTGTTAAGCCCATCTTGCAAAACAGGAATGTGCCAGACGTCGGGAGGGAAATTAGTGTTGTGGGAGTGTGTGTGTGCACGTGGGAAGTGTGAGGTGAAACACGAGTGAGCGGCGGCGAATTGAGTGAGCAGCGGAGCAGAAGAGAGTTAGTTTAGCTCTGAGAATATCAAGTGAATGTGCAGGAAATTGCAGTTTGTGCAGAAATAAATGCTGCAGCTCCTCAAAACCAAAAGAGGTATCCCATGTCTTGTTTCCCTGTTGCTGAGTGAAGTGACGGGGGTCAACTCCGGAGTGAGTAACGTTATCGACTGCGACCAAGACAACAGTCTCTCCCCTGTGCCTTCTGGCCAAGGTTGGGAGGCTGAGGCAGGAAAAGATAACACTAGTATCAACATTGGCCTTTGATTCATGGAGAGACCTTTGTTTGTGATATTGTGGTTTTAGCTGTCAATCACGTTCAGTCTCGTGTGTCGCCTCACTGTTTTGACCGATGCTTGTTCGTGTCTATGTAGTGCGAGCGAGAGCAACAGGACGCTGACTGTCGTTGACTTAACAGCCACAGGTATCACTGTTAACAAGCAATTTCTGATTCTTACATTGAGTCCTTTTTAAATGTTAAACTTGAACCCCCTTTTATGTATTGTAAACGTTTTACCTAACCCTAAACAAGCCTGTTTTTTAAATGCAGTAAAAGGTCTCTGAGACTGAGCTAGTTTGTTCTGACTCAGGTGTTTACATGAGGCATTTTTACTGTAATTGGGCTCTCACTCGGATTATTAGTGAAATTAAAAGCTTCCTCTAGTGACCCACTTGTTGTAGAAGTAGTGTATTGTAGTATAGATTACCAGGTCTTCTCTAGACTGCAGGGCACACATTCCTCGCCAGTGCTGACCCACATCGCCTGCGCCAGACTTCCAAGTCTGACTCTGACGTATGGGATGTAGTCAGGATCAGCCTACATTTTTATTGTTTTTCAGGGATTTACTTACACATGGGATATCAGATGAATGCATTTAACTGGCCGGACATAAAAACCAACAGGGCTGTAGCACCTAAAGACCAGGATTTCACACAGATATTAACATTAATGGGGCTCTATAGGCCTAGTCAATCAACTTAACATATCTGCTATGGGTGGGGGGAAAAAATCGATATAGCATAGTATCATGAAATTTTGCGCGGCACTATTGTATTGATACATGGAAGTCAAGTATCAATCTTTTATTATATAAACTATTAATCTCTTAACAATCCGACGGCTCGCCGGCGGGCCCGGACGCTGTTCTGTCTTTCACAGGTTGTAGCGGGCTCAGTTTTAAAGCTAGAGTGAAGAAACTGGTATATGAAACTATAAAAACCCGAGGAATCGATTGGTACCAATGTCGTGTTAGCTTGTCAGGAAGAACACTAAATAATGCTCCAATTTTGGCAAATTGGTAATTATGGTTTTAAAACCCTCTGAGACCCGTGATCCCGACCAACATTTTTGTCTTTAAGACAGGCTGTAGTGGACTTAGTCTGAAGATGCGCTCCAAAGTTACGCAGAATTTTGGTGAGGATAAACTGGCATGGCCATTTTCAAAGGGGTCCCTTGAACTCTGACCTCAAGATATGTGAATGAAAACTCTTGTGATGAACAGAGTGAAAACTGTTATCTTATTAGATAAAACAGATGTGGACAAACTGCATAATTTATTAATTAATAAAATTAATTATCGTATCATGAGGCCTCTGGTTATTCCCACCCCTAATATCTGCACACTGTGAGTGAGTTTGCATTGAGGAGAAACCTATTCAAGATGTATGGGGACTGCCCCCATTTTTAAAAGGCAAAGGCCTCCCTGCTCCTTCTCCACTTCTCTGCTCTTATTGCCCCTTTTTGGTCGCCCTAGACGACCCACACCGGCACACTGCCAGTGTCGAGGACCGGCCAGAGGGTGCTTGTCTGCAGCAAAGAGCCTTTCTCTGACTGGGGACCCTCTCAAATGCAAGCATGTGATTATGCCAACACAGTCATGGTCAGTTTGGCAGATCACTGCCAGGATGGCAATATTTCGGTAATATTTATTCGGTTATATGAAGTAGTTATTTCACCTAAGCGTGGCACTTGCACTCCAGTTAGCTCTTCTACTTTGGTGAAGAGTCTACTTATGGATGAGGCTTTTTTCCCCCCTTCTTTTTTCACGTTTACACTCCCATTACACTCTGCTGGCAAGACGGTCTTTTTGATGGCTGTGAGAACAAGTTCTTGCCTGCATCACTTAATCAAAAACCCTTCTGGCAATAAGAACCATATGGGATCAATGTACTTCTCCCCGGTCGCAGATGCAACAGGTGGTATCTGACGTGATGAGCTGGATTATTCAGACTCAACCTTGTTTATGATTAGAAGGGGTTGGAAGGCCACCAGTGAGACTCAGAGACAGCAAGGCTGGCTTCCAGGTTGGCTAACACTGTGAGTACAGATACAGGAAGATGTATCGCTAGAGCCTAAAGAGCTCCATTACCACTGCATACAGTCCCTGCCATCAAAGAACTAGGGTTATAATACTGTTCAGTTCTTTAATCTACTGCAGTACATGTACAGCAGAGGGCTGCAGTTCTATGCAGGATGTGTCTGAACTTCATTATCATGACCATAGACAGTATATAAAGATGGACGACATGAAAGCTTCCCAAAAGTGAAGCCAAAACATCTTGATCGACCCCCGGTGGCTGGCAAGGTCAAACTAAAAGTTTTGCCGCTGGGAAGAACAAGTCGTCAAGTTTGGTTTCATTTGTTAAAATAAATGAAAACACAAAATGCATAATTTCTTTAGTAGACACGGGAATACTGTTGAACCAACTTGTGTCTAACCTAACTGACAGATTTCCCCTGTTTAAGGACCCGCAAGTTGCTACTACTGTAAGTCAAGTAGTTTGACTTACAGTAGCTTCAAAGATGAGTCTGTTTTGCATTGTAACAGTTATGGAAATCTGTTTATTTGGCCCGTGATCCTTACAGCCTGATAAGTGAATTTGAGGCTAAAAATGCCTCTAAAATGTTTGTTTAACGACGCAGCTGCAGAGACTTCCAGACCAACATGTTCTCACTTTATATTTCTCTGCATCAGTAGAAACCTCAACTCAAGATGAATTGGTATTCCCGGAAACCTGATTTTTTTGGAGGTGTGTGTATGTAAATCAGTGGAGTTGAAAGAAAAGTTAAATGGTGCTTTAGGGTTATTTGGCTCTGTAGTGGTCCTAAGTTGTAGAGCCACAGTTGGTGGTTTCCACAGTGACTCAGTGTTTGGTGTCGACACACAAATCAGCCAGGATGTGAATTGCTTGTCAGCTGGACCCCTTTTGAATCAGCACAGTGTTCAACAAAGGCTTTTTTCTGCACTTTGATACATGAAACTCCTCCATTAGTGTTGGATTTGAAAGGTGACTAAAGGAGCTGGGTGTTGTTTTATCTTTCTTTCCCCCCTTTGTTTTTCTCTCCCTCTGTCATCCAAGACACTTCCAATTACCCTGCCATCACAAAACTCTCCCCCCAGTAAATAATCTCCCAACACTACCGGATGGCGAGGTCGACTTGTAGTTACAGCGAGGTCAGCTGGTTTCACTTGGTCTCGGTTCACACGTGCACGCAGCTGTTTCCGTTCAGGTGTCGCTGCTGCTGCTGACCTTTGATCACAAAGCCCTCCACATACTCTGGCTGGGCGGTGCCTGGTACTGTACCTCCGCTGCTGCCGTTTTCTCAGGCATATAGACCATTCAGTGGTGGTTTTGATCTGAGAACAGTTAGTCCAGAATAGTGTGAGAGGAGTAGTTTGTTAAACCTGCTTCAGTCTGCATTAAAGAGCTGTTAATAGAATTAAGTTATTTTGGGGTTGAATGTAAAGTTTTGTTGTTCCATGATGTTTGGAGCTGTTTCAGAGGCATTCACATTGAATACTTTTGTTTTTCTTCAGCCTTAGGGTCACAAAATGTTGGTGACCTTTTTCAAAAACCCGTATTATGGGAAATCCAGCTTGTGTCTATTTGTGGTGTTGGCAGGAAATGTCAACTCAACAATGGCTACAAGTAATCTTTTTCACAGTAACAAGTGTTTTGCCAAATCACCACTTACGGTCATGATAAAAGCCAGTAGGCGGTTATTACAGTCTGAGCCCAAAACATCACCACAGATTGTTACAAACAATCTCGGCTTCCACCACTGTCCTCATAGAAATTTGTAACTTTACATATTTCCAGGGTTTTCCCGCAAAGAGGAATTTGTGCCGCACCTCCCCAAAGAGGTTTTGGCCAGCACCAAAATGATAAGAATTGAGATTAAAAACAATAATACAAATCCTCTCTGAATGTGTTCAATAGCCATTCATCAAACAGCTGTTAAACAAGCAGAACATAAAGTTAAATTCGACGTCTTTGATTTCCAGCAGTGTAATAAAATGATTTCTTTAAACCAGTTTTGTTAACTGGGTTTTCATTTACTCAAGCATAATAGACTGGAACAGGAAAATTAATAGATTTCTGTCAAATCAGGTAACAATCATGCTTACTGTCTTGCGTAATCACTCCCAAAAAGGCCCGTTCTGAACCAAGAAAAACCTGCCATCGAGGTGACGTGTGGGGTGGCATTATATTGTAAAGTGTTACATTTTTTGAGATGGCTGTAGACTGTTAGTCTTGTTCCTATGTACCTGTTCCTTGAGTGCAGAAGGACATATAGTAGGAAGCTGGAATGTATTTATCATCATGAATATGAATCACAACACAGTCTTAAACTTTTTTCACATAGTGGTATAAATGTGAAAAGTTTTTTTGCATGACATTTTCATATTTCAGAAAATGAATTCTGGCCCCTTAAACAAATTATCTTTCAGCTGCAGTCCTCCTTCATTTATAGTGTGTGTGTGTGAACATGTGTCTGCACAAGTCTGTGGTATGCACCGCATCCCAGAGGAGCTAAATGTGCTCTGTAGGAGGATGGATTTCTAGGTAATGGGGATGTTTTTCTGCTCTTGCCTTCGCTAACCCCGCTCCCCTCCTCTCTTTCTCTGAGGAAATCTCTGTAAACACAGCTACAGGGTCAGGGCCGGCCGGCACCGCACAAAAACTGATAAGAAATCACACGGAGATAGCAGCTGTTCCTTCACCAGATAGAGTTTTTACACTCCTCATTCTTTTTTTTCAGTGAACTTATCAGACTTTTCACTTCTTTGAACACAAAAGTTGAGACCTTTTTGTAGAGTGACATCTCTGGCCTAGTTTAGGATAAATCTGCTTTCAGAAAGGAAAACCACTCTTTCCTCTTATCGCAGTGTGTCAGAGTCCATGTATACTTGCTCCTAACTCTTTCCTATAAGTTGTTTTGGAGTTGAAATATTTACTTTTACATCGACAGTAACCCTGACCTAGATACCCTGTTTTGCCGCTCCACTTCAGGGAGCGAGCAGATGAAATGTCTCAACTTTAAGTTCAGCATAGGCTGTTTACATTTCCTCTGATTTGTGTTTTTCTCAAATTCTTTGAATTTTATTTATTTTACAAAGTGAAGTGGAAAGGGGAAAGCAGGCAAGTCGCAGCATCTGTGAAACTGTAACCAACAAGCATTTGATGTTTTTAACTTGATGCGTGGGTATAACACCAACAGTTTCCTGTTGATCAATTCGTTGACCCACTTTTTCCTTTTTAAAATGTGTTTTTCTCTGTAGAGCTTCCAGAGAACTGGACTGACACGCGGGAGACCATCGTAGAGGGCATGACCTTTAACCTTCGTCACCTCGGTATGACACTAGTGGACCAGCCCAAGGGAGAGGAGCTGTCAGCAGCTGCAGTGAAGAGGATCGTGGCCACGGTGAGAGCTGGAGTAACAATGATGTCATTCAGTCAAAAAGGATTACTTTTTCCTTAATTACTCCAAAACGTACTACACATGCTTTGATTTCTTGCCATTGTTGGAACACTGTGTCTCTACAAAATCAACACTTGTATTAATCCTGTCAGTCACATTTAAAAGTTCATCCTGTGGGGTTTCACATGTTAAATAAGCCTCAGGCCATCATGGGACTTTTTCAGTTAAAGTAAAACCTCAAAATTGGGGTTATAAAGTTTCCCCTGATATTGTCACATTAGTTTCCATCCAAATTTAGCGCAAATATTTAACAGGATTTCCAGTAAATTGGCAAAAGAAATGCAGTTGATGGTGCTGATTCTCCGTTCGGGTGTTATTAAACCATTGTGGAAGAAGAGGACACACAAGGTAAGACATAATTAAAGATGCTAAGAGCGTAAGCGTCTCGTCAGCTGTCCACACAGATCTGATGTTTTTGTATGCCGCAATTTTTCGACTCTCCATTTGAGCAGGAACTTTTTTCAAGTCACATGCTTTGTGTACGTCATGATTTATTCACTAAGTGTGCTTCCACTTCATTTTGTCGCATTTTGCTTTTTATCGACAAACTAACTTTTCCACCTTAGCCAAGTGTAAAAACTGTTTGCGATATTTCATGTTTTTTTTTTGTTTCCAAATTTGCGGTTCGTTGCCACACAGGCCTTTTTATGTGCAAATTGAACTGTGCATAACCGGTGGATAGAAACACACTAAACATCTCATATCACTAAAATATGGTATATTTTGGCCAGTGTGACCATTTATGAAATCCCAAGGGGGGACTCAATTAGCAACGAATTATTTTTCATAGTCGATTAATGTGTTGATTATTTTCTCCATTAATCGATTAGTTGTTTGGTCTATAAAATGTCAGAAAATTATGAAAAATGTCGATCAGTGTTTCCCAAAGCCCAACATGACGTCCTCAAATGTCTTGTTTTGTCCACAACTCAAAGATATAAACCAGAAAATATTCACATTTAAGAAGCTGGAATCAGAGGATTTTTAGTTTTTGTTTTTTCAAAAGAAATTACTCAAACCAATCAGTCGGTTATCAAAATAGTTGGTGATTAATTTAATAGTTGACAACTCATGAATTAATCATTGCAGCTCTAGACTTAATTCTTTAAGTAATGGATTTAAAGCCTTTGTATGTCTTGAACACACCAGCATGCTATTGAACAAACGTCTCTTCTAATAATTGTTTCTGTAACAGGCTAAAGCCAGTGGGAAGAAGCCTCAGAAAGTTGCTCTCAAGGTTTCCCCTCAGGGAATCGTCCTGTACGACAGCTTGACCAACAAACTGCTGGAAAATGTCTCCATATACAGGTATGTTAAGAGCAGAACAGGTTGTTCAGGTGAATGTCCAATTAACGGAAGCTTCTAAATGCAAGTTCACCACCTTATGAGACCGTTGCACATGCAGTTGATCTGGCACATGTGAACTCTCCTTGACTCCTTGCTGTTCCTCTAACCTGTCCCTTCCTGCCTGCAGAATATCCTACTGCACGGTGGACAAACTGCATGATAAAGTGTTTGCTTATATCGCTCAAAACACCCTCAATGGGACCCTGGAGTGCCACGCCTACCTCTGCTCCAAGAGGAAAGTGGTGAGTTGTTTGACAGAAACACTGTATTATGTTTAATTTAAGATGAAGATAAATTTTAAAAAATCCAGTGCAGTGATTTTTAACTTGGTCGGCATCAGTTTGTTTTGAACTCCAAGAGTTGAGTGTACATTATTTCCTGTAGTTTGAGGGGGTGTGAACCTCTCTTCATGGATGGTTGGGTTATCTAATCTAACTTTAGTTTCACTTACCTGAGTCTGTGACCTCTTGGTCCATTAAAAAAATCTACAACACCCAGCATGCCATAAGTGCTTTATATTCAGCCAGTTGCTGTTTAGTCTAAGGTGAGTGGGCAGAAGCACTTTTTTTTTTTGGAGTAGACGTCATTTATCCTGCAACTGTGCTTTTACTGTGTGCCTCTCTGACACCGTAGCTCTCCTTTCTCATCATCCGTTCTTAAGAGGGAACCCGAGAAGTCTCGCTCCCCAAGCCGTCTGTCATCTTCCTGTGTGTTGAAAAGCAGAAGGGCACTTTTCCTCTCATCTTACGTGCTTCCACCACTCATCCCCTCCTCTCCCAGAATAACATGATAATACCCTACTTCCTTAATACTTGCTGCTCTCTTATCCTGGTTACGGAGACAGTGGCGGTGACCTGTTTGTCCTCTGCTATGGCAGCTCTTCAGTCCCAGCACTGACAACTTTGATATGACTATTAACCTTGCTTTTATTCTGATGTATATCAAATGTAACTGCTTTCTGATTAGAATCCATTCTCCATCTGTCTAAGTAGCCCGAGGTCTCATCTTAATGAATGAAAAGCTTTATGTCCTGGGAGAGAGAGATCCCTCCTCAGTCACTCTTCCTGAGGTTTCTTCCCATTTTTTCCCATTAAAAGGCTTTTTTTTTTTCTCATCCACTGCGAGGACTATGAAGGACAGAGGGTGTCGTTGTAAAGCCCCCTGAGGCAAATTTGTGATTTGTTATATAGGGCTGTATAAATAAAATTGACTTGACTTGGCTTGACATTCTCCCAATTTAAATAGCTGCAGTGCAAATCCTCTTTACTCAGCTACTTAAGAGTTTACCAAAATTTGTAAGTTACCTTAAGTAATAGCACAGCAAGTAACCTAGACAAAGAAGTGAATAGAGAAGTGATCTTAATTGTTTTCTTAATCAATATGACTGAAGACTAAAGCCTCGGACATACTTTCCGCGTCCCGTATCCACGGACAGCTCCGGACATGGTTACTACAATTGAGGGTCTGCGGCATTCTGGTGTTCCACGCATGCACATTTCCCGATCCACACTCCATTCCAGTTGGTGACCGCTATTCACCATAGTGTTGTTTGCCAGGAGTTCAGCGCCATTTGGCTGTCTTTGTATTCCTTATAATTATATAAATGTGGGTAACGGCAGATCTCCTTCCACAACCTCTCTTCAAAATAAGCATCCACTTTGTTATCTTCTTCTACTTCTTGGCCAACAAGCTAGAGGTGCATACACCACCAACTGGACTGTAGTGTGGAACGAAACTGGAGCATGCACATTTGCTATGGGTACAGTTCACATGGGTCACAAATTTTGCGCTGACATTGGCAGATGGCATCATTTACGTCACGCAGACCAAAGTGGACCCTCGCGGACGCGGAAAAGTATGAATTGGCCTTAATGATCAACTGTTTAAATACTTTTTTTAACGGTTCACATAATCAAATGTCTCACTTGCGTGATGACTGTTTCCAAAATGTCTCTCGACATGAAATAGGAAACATATTGAAGATCATTCTTCTTATTCGGTCTATATTGAACTGAGTGTCACTGGGGTTGGTAAACTCTAATGAACTCTTTTTCAGCCAGTTTGCTCTGTAACAAAGTGTATCTGTCTCCTGTTCTCCAGGCTCAGGCTGTGGCTTTGACAGTAGCTCAGGCCTTCACAGTAGCGTTTGAACTCTGGCAAGTGGCCAAAGAAGGTAGGCACCACACTCACCACCCTTCAAGTCCTGGAAATGACACACACCATCTCCAACTCCCCCGACCACACATACACACACACACACACACACACACACACACACACACACACACACACACACAACTGTCTATGGAGGAGTTGTTTTGTTGTGTTTGTACTGAATCGGCCTTGACGCTCGGCGGACGTTGATATCTGCTAGTAGGATGTAATTAACACATGTTGGCCTACTGGTGTAATATCTCTGTGCATCTCTTCTCTATTGTAGAGAAAGGGAAAAGAGTGAAGTCTGGTTCAGCTGGAGAGGCCAGCAGTAGTTCCCAATCAGAGAGATCCAACAGCTTGGGGAGCCTGAAAGGGACAGGTAAAAACACCCAAAATACTGGGAGCCACATCGATAGAGTTTCTTTTTTTTCATTTCTGTAATTCTTGTGCAGCTGAGCAATGAAAGTTGAGCTCTTATAGTTTGAAACTGAGCCTAACGAATTGCTTCTAATACACATTGATGCTGTAGATGGGATTTTTATGTATACTTCAAATACTTTTGTTTAATTTTCCGATCTCGTTTGGTGGGGACTCAGGGACAAGATTAAGGGAAGATTTAAAATCACTGAAAGCACACTTCATATTGAATACCTACACACAATCAAATCAGTAACACGCAACCATCAAAATGTGCCACATCTATGTCTTACTTCTTTACAATATGGAAATAAAAAAAACTTAAATTGCAGCAAATTATTAGGACTGCCACCTCTTAGTCGATTGATCGACTAATCGGTTGTTTGATTCTTTGTGGAGAAACTAAGTTTTACAGATCTGTCGATTAAATCAATTAATCGATTAGTCGACACAATCGTATGTGTTAGTCGACTACGAATTTCTTTAGTCGAGGACAGCCCTACAAATTATAATCACAAATACAGACACAAAGCCAATAGCTACCTACTATACCAATAACCCCATGGCTGCAGAAAAAACAATAAGATAATAGATGCATAAAAACATGAAATGACATTGCAAATGTTATTAAATTAAAAAAAAATGTTTTCTGTTCTGTAGTGCGCTTTACAGCCTTACAAGATGACTAGCTGGCATGACTGTAGACTTTTAGTCTCTTTAACTACATTTAACATTCAGTAAACACAGATTATCTGTGCATACAACAACGACAACAACTAATGTGTTATCCTTTTCCTCTCCTCTGAAGTAGATGTTGCCACAGACAACCTGTTGGACTTTGAGGACAGTGTGAATGTGGTAGTGGAGACCAATGGGAACGTAGAGGAAGATCAGCTGGATAACCACCGGCCCTCTGAAACAAACAATAACCCTGCCTGGGTAAGTTCCTCTTCCTCTCCTCTCCTCTGGCTCTGTGTTGCATCTCTCTTAAATTGTCTTTAAACTTGTCTTGACATCTATTTGAGATTTGGATCTCAAGTCTTCTGTGTTTTCCAAATTGATTTGTCTTGAAATCTCAAATCACAAGGTTTAAGTAGTTGAAAATAACATGAGATTTCTTAGGTTGAGTCTTCAATAAGTCTTGCATAAAGTCTTACATGTATATGAAACATACTGTAAGTGGTTCCCAACCTTTTTCCTTAAGGGACCCCTTTTCTATCATTGAGTAAACTGACGACCCCTGACTGAGTAACATATTTGAGTAACTGAGTAACGGAACAGAGAACTGATAAACTGTACAATTAACCCCAAATAGTGAACGCAATAACTGCAGGACGTTTGCGTAAAACAAGCGATTTGGATGAATTTTGAGCAGATTATTTCCTGTGAATATTGCATCAGAGATGAGTTTTCCCCTTATTTTTAGAAACTTTTAATACAATTCTCTGTATGTATTTTTATTTTTTTATTTTTAACAATCAAACATTCTTCTTTTTTGACAAACTCAGTGTTTTCTTCTCCCTGACGCTTGGCCATTGTTATGTTAGCTCTTTAGTTGTTTGAACTGTGTACTTAATCTTAAATAATGATCCAAACTTTAAAGATACTGGAACAATTTCATTTAGTTTTCTTCATAGTAATGAATGAAATGCTGAGATATAGGCCAACCGAATATTAAAAAAAAAAAAAGAAAACTTATCTCACACCCCTTAAAATCAAGAAGATTTCCCAACCCCCTGTGAAGTTTTGGCGACCCAAAGGGTTGGCAACCAGTGCATTACCACACATGTTTCTATAATATTTACTGGGTGAATATTAAGCCAAGCTTATTCTTCTTCTTTGCAGGAAATAGAAGATGGTTTGGATGAAGCCTTCTCCAGGTAAAATGTTTGTTTTAATAATTTTATTATGAAGTGAAATTAATCCTAGTTGATTCTCTCTGCTGCTTGTTTTTAATAATCCCCAAACACCTTTTCAAATCCCTCAGTATACTGCAGGTCCCGCTCGTACTGCTTGGCTCTACAGCGCCACTTACTGATGATTTCTGTGTACTGCAGAATACAAATCCTCCTGAAATCATTTGACAGCTAAACTTTAAACTGTCCTCAATCTATTGTGTGTTTGTGTCTCCAGCTGTGCTCTGGATAGCTATGGTTCATGTCCAGGTAAAGTTGAGTTACAAGCCTTACTTTAGTTTAGTAGTCCTAATCACTAACCTAACTGTAACCCATTCCATTCAATCACCGCCAAACCCAATAGCACTGTTCCCCAGGTCAGTAGTGTTATCAGTAGCTTCCTGTGTGCTTTACTTCCTCCCTGATGGATTCACTGTCGACTGGGTTCAGAAAAGAAAGCTGATTCAAAGTATTGAGTTTCAGTCGGAGTGAAAAATGTCATCTCATATCACCAAAAATTGCTCTTTTTTTCCTTTATAGTCTGTTTGTCTTCCACTCATGCACTGAATCGGTGTGTGTAATGTGACTCCGCTACACACCGAGGACTTTGTTGTGCAATTATTCTGTTTGTGGTCACATGGTGTGAAAGTGGAGCAGTGGGTCACTTGAGCCTGGAGGCAGATTAAACTATTTACCCCCTGGTTCCAATGAGCTGAATGTCTTCAAGTAATCCTGTTGACCTCCACCCGGACTTTGCATATATTAATATTATCCCAGAGAGAAAAGGGCAGTTTGCAGCCAAACTGAGGGATCTTAATTAGAAGAGACTGAGCTGCTGCGGCGGAACTGGCAGCATTAAAAACACTACTTGACCCAAACTTTAAAACTGAAGAATGAAAAGAGCAGCAGCTATTCTGGTAAAGTGAGGCCTGAGGTGAAAAAGAGGGGTTATAGAAGAAGCAGGTAATCATGAAGTACTTTTTACTAACTCAAAAAAGCAGTCTGTACTGGCCTACGCTCGTTAACCAGCTTTCTGGACTACATTTTTTATTTAATTTCTGTTTATTTAGTAATTCATTAATTTGACCACTCCTTCACTCCACCAAAAAGATAATTCCCGCCTCCTGTGCTGCTCTTACTCTGGGAGATGTTTGTATTAGAAATGATCATTATGAATGACTCCCAGACCTGTTCATTATAAGTCTTTGTGTGGCGGAAAAATGTAGTTTGTTTATCTTTGGTTTATGTGCAGAATATTTTAATCCCACCTTTTCTAGAGGAGGTTTTGATTTTCTTTGGAAGATTTTGCTACTGCTCAGTATAACAACATAACACATCCTCTTACATCATTTAGGCTATTTTTTTTGATTATGTCATAACTTTATTCATTCTGCTGTCTTAAAGGATAAGGCTGGCGATATTCAATATTTTTCTTATTCTCAACAAATCCCAGAAAAAGACAAAAACTACAATGAATTGATCCTAATGACAATTATTAACCGTGCCTGATCTTATTCCTCTGTGCTGTACATGCACTGTAGTGTTGTGCAAGTGCAACACAGAGAGACTCGGAAAAAGCTTCTATCCTGCAGGCCATCAGGATGATGGAATCTGACCTGTATATGCTTGTCCAGCACATTGTCTCCAGCAAATCCTTTGCACTGACCTGCATATTGCAACTGCACTATACCTAAAAAGAGTCACCAAATATGCACTACTCACTCCCGTAACATAACGTTTGCTAAAACTTACAGTGCAGATTTGTGTCTTCAGCAGGAGCTGATCGACTTCGAGCTTCCTCAGACAGGGTTTCAAAGTCGTGCTAAAGTATTGAAAGATGGACTGACCCTTGTTGGTTTTGGTCTATGAATGGGATTTGGTGACAAATAGAAAAAAAATAGAATTACGTCAGCCTTATCCTTTTAAAGGTTTAACATTTTTAAAGTTCTCTTTTTGGAGTTTTTCTATTCATTAATCTTTCCCCCCTGTGTCTCCTCAGATTGGCAGTGTCGCGTACTAACCCCCAGGTCTTGGACATTGGGGTGACGCCCCAGGACTGGCTCACTGAACCCGACTGGGACACCGCCAACGGAAACACTCCCAACGGTCTTAGTCCGTTCGGGGACGACATCTTCGGCTTCTGACCACCACAACAACACAGCAGAGAGAGAGAGAGGACAGCTGAGGGGAGGAGGGGTGTCTTTATGTCTTCCTATGAATTAACAAGGCATCAATGTTGTATTTAAGATGAGGCAACAGGAAGTCCATAAGGGAATAAGTGTAGAGTCGTGAGATAACGTTTGGCCTCCTCACCTTGTTGTTGCACTCTTCACATGGACAATACTTCCCTTCTTTGTGGAAACAGCACAGGCTGCTGCCCCTGCACACCAAAGCAATAATATCATCCTTATACGGTTACTGCATCTGTCCTGTTATTACACTGCAAACATCCTTACACACTTATGTTCACCAGCAGTATTTGTTTGCTTACATTTTTTTTCTATTTCAGTAGTTTTGGCATCATAATCGGTGTTTTGTATATGTGTTTAGTTATAATTTATAGATTTATAATTATTTTTTTATGGATGAAGAGTAGGAGTTAATTCAGACCGTATCAGCAGGCCTTAATAACAGCGGGACAATCAGCCACACTATATCTGTACGTTTCACTGGATGTAGTTCATGTGAGGATTGGGCCTTCCACCACCTCGGATGGAAACTGAAGATTGTTTTATGTCTGAAATGTAAAAAAAAAATCAAACTAGTTGTATTTATATGAACTCTTTGTAGCAGTGGCTCATTCAAGACATGTTGTTACAGGCAGTGTAACAGCGCTCTCTTGATGTGTTCAAGGTTATCAGATTGCGTTGTGGCCATTTCATGTACATTATAATCTACCAGCATTATACAGAATTAAAATATATTCATGAATAAAAAGAACGACTCTTTTGGTATATTAATGTAATTTATTAACCTTACAGTGACTACGTTCACGGCTGTATGTTGAATGGGGTGAATTGAGGTTCGAAATTCATAGGCCGTTAAACCACAAAGTCATTTAGTAGCTGTTCTGGAGCTTTTGATTATTGCCAAGGTCAATGATGAACATTTAACCACAGCTTTTAAACTAATGTGGGAAAAAAAGTCCTTAAAATGCTCAAAATGTAAATTTGAACATCTACAATTCCATGACATAGTAAACTATCTGCAAATGAAGATTATGAAAATTTGTATAGCACCTTTCATACATAAACTGCACCTCAAATTCCTTTACATAACGTTACATTAAAGAGGACCTATTATGCTTACTTTAAGGTGCATACTTGTGTTTCTACTAGAACGTGTTTACAAGCTCTGATTGGTCAGCTGACCCACTGTTGTGATTGGTCAACCAAACGAAACTCTTCGGACTCCGCTCCAGCTCCGTTCTAGCTTTGTTTTAGGGTGTGCCAAACTAGCCGTTATGCAAATGTATTACTTGGTGACATCACCACGTTACAGAAGAAAAGGCAGGACTTCAAGAAAGGCGTTTCAGGCAGTTGAGGAGCAGTGTTTGGCGTGGACTTTGCGGACCTTTTACATGCACAAAAAACTATATAACACACTAAAGGAAAGGGAAGAAGCACAAAAGCATAATAGGTCCTCTTTAAAAAGTATTTGGAAAGGATTAAAACACAAACAAATGAAAATACAATTTGACAGCAGAAAATAGAATATTTCAATAGAATATAAGCAAGGCAACAAAAAACTACTTTTATAAAAGCAAGGTTAAAATCATAAATCGTAAGAGTTGCATATTGAGTCTTTATGGGAAGGCCTCTCCATACTTCTTTTTCTTGTCTTGATTTTGATGACCTAAGACAGCGGTTATATGAGTATAGAGGGAGAGACAGTCCACCAAGTATGGAGCTGCTAAACCATTCAGAGCCTTGTAAACTAGTAATAAATATAAATACCCATTGTAAAAGCGAGGAAGCCAATGCCAAGGTGCTAAAAAAAAATCATGAGTCTCTTGTGTTTGGCTACCTGTCAGTTTCCATCTTCTCCACCCTGTAGTCATTGGTATAAGGTTACTGTGGTATATTCTCAGTTTGTTTGTTTTCAGAATCAGAATCCCCGTTATTGGCCAAATAAATTATGTGTTCACATACAAGGAATTTGACGTTTTTTTTGCATCGATGTACTTACACAGAAATAGAAATAACAGGAACAAGGACAGCAAAGCTAGACAAATAAAGTTAAGGAATAAACAGGACTGTTATGTAGACAAGTAATGGAAAAATAGATGTTTACATAAATATATACAACACTAATGACCCACAATAAAATGAAATAAAATGTCTATATAGAAGTAAAGTGTTCTTTTATGATCAAATTTGATTGGTTTTAAAGATATGCACTGGCATTCTATTGACATCAACAAAAAATTGCATAGTTCAAAACAAAATATTAATCGAAAATAAAAATAATAGATTAATTAAATAAAATAAAACGAAATATATAATTTTTATTTATTTTTTAAATGTAACTAATGGCGACTCCCACCCCCCAAATAGATCTCCATTTATTTAAAAGTCAAGTGTTCTGTAAGTTGTAAACAACACAAATGCAAAAGAAATTAAAAATGAATTAATACTGAATGGATATAAATGGATTGGATGCTGTACATGTTCCACTTACAATGACTTTCTGGTGTCTGAATGGTCTTATGTCAACTTCTGACAAATGTTTATAATTTTTAATTTTTTTAATTATAATTTCATTTAATTATACATTTATTTGGTCCTTTCTGTATGAAATGACTATTCATACTGACTAATGAAGGTGTAGTTAAACATGCACAGATGTTTTCAGTCATCCTAGCTGATTAGACCTCTGCCCATGCAGGTAGAAGGCAGGTGGAGCTATGATGACAATTCATTAGGTCACAAATCTTCATCTACCAATAAGAATGATAAAGGTGTTATTTATCCCGCCCCTAACAGGTGCAACAAAGCTAACAGGAGAGGAAGCTGTCTATCAATTACACTCTGTACACGCCCACTCAGTCCTGAGAAGAGGTCTAATCAACCAGATTAACTGAAAACACCTGTGTGGTGTTCAGAGGCACATGAGGGTGCAGTTGTTTTTTTTTACCAGCAGCAGAGGGCAGCCCTGTACTATATTTATACTATCAAGTCTGTAGCAGTATTTGATGCTGGTCACATCTTCATCTCTGGACTAAGACAGTCATTTGTAGCTTACTCTCCATTTATATGTGCTCTCCGATGCTCCTAGTGACAGTGTAGGTCAATAAAGATATCACGAGGAGGAAATACCAAAGGATGCGTTGTGTCAGACTGATGTAGAAACCATCAGCGAGAGGACATGATGGCAGTCTGGTTGGCTTCCTCATCACAGCCGCCCCTCACACACATGTTCCCTGCCATGTTCTGTATTCGAGCCGTGTGCGTGAACAGGACTCTGGAGGGCCGAAAGTCACACAGTTTCCCCCCTTTCTCTCTCTACTAACAGGCTCTGACTCAGTGAAGCGGGGCTTTTTTACAATTCGTCCCGACAAGCTTACTTAACCACCTGCATTATTTAACAGCTTTTCCTCAAAGGGAGCTCCAACTCTCACTCTTTGTAAGTTTGATGAAAGCATGCACACTGAGATACAGCTCAGGCTATAAAGTCTCCTCTCAGTCAGAAAGGGGGGCAGATACTTAAGGCACATATACACTTTAAATGGACGCACTTAAATGTCAATAAGGGTTAAAGACTCTTTAGCATCAAGGTCAAGTGATTCAGGATGGATTAGAGAAGCAAGATATGCAGTATATTTGCAGCAAACTCAATGCGTGACAGCTCCATTTTTAAACTAGCTGGTTTTCCTTCTTGTCTTGGTATATTAGATATGTAGATTATTTATTATTTATCTAAAATTCTGGGCTCTTTCCGCACATTTTTTTCTTCTGACCTGTTTTAAAGAAATTGGCTATTCCTTGTGAATAAAAACGGTCTTTTCCTGAATGTATTTCCTATTTAATTTACAAAGATAAAAAAAAAAACCCATTCCACCAGTCTTCTTTTTCATCTTGTAGAGTGGAAGATAATGTGAATCTGTAATCTCTGTATGATTACGCTAATACATAGGAATTAATAGTTTGACAATTTGGGAAATAAGGTTATTTGCAAAGACTGGAAAAGGAGAGAAACAGCTAGCATGTCATTGTCAGGATAGGCTTACTTTTATTTTTTGTTCAGACAAAAGCAAAACCATTTTTCACCCAACGTTATTCATGTAAATCTGACCACTGGGCCGTTTTTACGGTCCATATTCGCCACAGACAATTACCAACTGTAGCCTTGACTGTAACGTTACATGGTAGCAGGTGTTTGCTATAGAAGCTGTTCCATTTGAACTGAGAAGTAGGAATTTCACTGTTCCCAGTCAGAAATTTCAACTGGAAAAACCCCCCGAAGTCACTTATATGACAAGAAGTGAAAGTTAATTCATCGTTCCACATTGTTGTAACATCAGCGCCCCGCAGCAAAGCTATATACGCTTCCGCCATTTTGGACTGAAACGACTGCCGGACATCTTAAAAGTGCCGTACAAAAGTAAAACTAAATCATTTCTATTCTATACCGAAATCGGGGCAGCGGCTGTTCTCACAAAAACACTGGAGTTTTGTCTCTTTGCTTCTATGCTCTGTGGTAATATACTGCTTATTAGCATTTCTGTCTTATTTTGTGTCTCATTAAATCATGATACACACAGTACTGTCCAACTTCTATCTGTGGACAAGTTACTATGGTTTTGTACTCGCAAAATACTGGCATAATTCATTGTTATCAACTGGTATTGCTAACAATAGCTAACCTGGCTAGAACAATCCCCACTAAGTTTTCCAACTTTTGTACTGGAACACGGTCAACTCAGGTGCGACGTCGTTCCAAGCTCTGACCTCCTACCGAAGTGTGTGGACAGTTGTTGTTTGGCAAGAAATAGGATCAATATTTAAACTCTAATGTCATAAATTATTGTTTTAACATTTGTGTTTATGCATTAGTTTAAAAGCAATGAGGTACAACATGTTAATCAATCAGCTTCAGAGGTATTAGTAGGCATTTTGGACAGACCCATGCTATAGCTATACAGTCTATGCTAAGCTATAGGCCAACATGTCTCCTGGCTCCAGCTTCATATTTACTGAACAAGCATAAGAATGGTATCAATCTTCTGAGGTCACTCGGCAAGAAAGCGAATAAGCATATTTCCCAAAATGTCAAACCAAATTCCCAGAAGTGATGCTCCACCTCATCTTGGTGTTTTTCCTTTAGCTAACATACATTAAGGCAAACATATAAAGGGCAAATATGGCGACAACACACACAATTACATAAAGAAGACCCCGTTAGGTGTACAGTGCAGACAGTGACATGGATGGAAGTTTCTATCTCTCACTCAACAGCAAAATCTCCTGGGTAAACAGACTTTGCAGCGGTCAAAGAGGGCACACAGTGGTTATGTCATGCACACAAACAACTTCACTTCACCAGTGTGTGCTCAGTGTACTATTGTTTAGCTGAGACAAGCACTGCGGTAAAACTGGCTCAGCATCGAGTACACATTTAAGCAAACTAATCCATAGCTTCAGCTTCCAAAAAAATTAATCTACAATGGGGCTGCAGATCGATGCCGTTCTTAATTCACACATCTAATAAATTCCTTGCATAATGTGGCCTGCCAGCGGTAATGCATTGGAGCAGTTGGATGGAGAAATGGTGACATTAATTTTGCATTGTTCCTCCATCTAGATATTCAGATACAACAGCAGAGAGCGGGTGAGAGAGAAAGCGGCTAGATCAAGGGGACTATAAAGACTCAGATAGGGAATATAGAGCTGAGTTTAGATTTGTATGTGTGTATAATGTGCCGTGGGTGTGTCTGTGTGTCTTCATTTGTTTACGTCACATCAGGCAGCGTTCGCCGCCATCCAAGGCTCCGACAAAGAACAGAAGTGTTTGCATCATTAGGCTCCATCAGCCTCCTCTGACAATCTACTGAGTCATCATCTGCCACGACCCCATTCATTATAAAGCAAATATTTTATTTGACACAACACCATTAGCTGGTGTGTTTGGGCCTAAGTGTGTGAACACCTGCGGTTGAACACTCTCTGGAGCCGCAGTCTAATTTATGTTTTCGGTTCCACGGGATGCCCAGGATGGGTGGGAGTGAGTGTGTCTGTGTGTGTGTGTGTGTGTGTGTGTGTGTGTGTGTTAGGGCATTGTTATATTGATGCACGGCGGCGGCTGATCCAGAGTCTCATAAACCAGTCTTGAGTTTTGAAGGCCTGAGCCACATCCATCGCAATCTAACCTTGTCACGCCCCATATGCTGGAGGCCAGCTTTGGCCACCCACGCCCCTTCATTAGCATTCACAGAGAAAACATCCGCTCTTATCAAACACTCAAAGTGATCTGATATATTGGGCCGACACCGGTCTTTCATTAGATCACATCTAGGCCAGCCTGAAGGGCCTATTTGATGGACTTCATGCAGTTTGATTGCATATTTAGACTCAAGGTCCACAGCGTTTCCTGGAGCATTCAACACGTCTCATCGCCAGCGCGACGGGGAGGGATTGATCTGGACTGAAATGGGATATTTAAATTTTGAAGTTTGATTGAATTCAATACAAGTATGTACATTTTCATGATCAATTCATCTGTCATTTTTCATTAATTTTTATGATTAATTGTTACAAAAATTCCAATCACTATTTCCCCAGAGCCAGAGGAACTTTACGAAATATACAAACAAACTGTTAAGAAATAAAAACTAAAGACTGGAGAGGTGATAGGGGCCCAGACCCTTTTGACCTTATTGATTTTGTTAAATGAAAATTTGGAAATAAGCAAAACTAAAACAACAAATCTGGCCCTCTGTAAAAAAAGATATAGTTTTAATATCTTTATTATTGCAGTTGATATTTCAGTGCTTAATGAAATTACCACAAAGCTTGGGTCCATGTTTACTTCCTGTCAGCTTTTGTCACTCATATACACTGCAAAAGAAAATGGTTAAGGACACATTTGGACTGTGATGGTCTTTACAGTACTTTAAGAAAGTACTTCTTAAAGTTCTTTCACTTTTTGTGTTGCAGCCTTGAAGTCATTTAAATGTTTTTTTTCCTCAATCTACACTCAATACCTCATAATGACAAAGCGAAAACAGGATTTTAGAATTTTTTTGCAAATCTATTAAAAAGAAAAAAAGCTAATAAACTGGGAAAAAAAAGTTCGGAAACTTGTGTTTGGTCGATTATTTCTCTGTTGGCAGAGCATTTCGGCAAATATTTCTTAGGCGCTACCCACATAATCAGCTGTGCTGCCCATCCTACAAATGCATGATCCTTACAAGTTGGACATCATTGTGAAGGTAAATAAACAGGCTTTCCAACCATGTAAAATACAGTGCCAATTAGCATTGTAACAACAGAGAAATAATCCACCAAACACAAGTTTCCGAACTTTTTTTCCCCAGTTTATTACATTGACATACAGTAAGTGTTTAGACCCTTAACTCAGTACTTGGTTGAAGCACCTCTGGCAGCAATTACAGTTCTTTCTCTCAAGCTTGGTCATGTCAGACAGGGACAGTGGACAGATATTTTCAGGTCTCTGGTCTCAGGTTCAAATCCGGGTTCTGTCCAAGGCTTTGATTAAGGATATCTCTGTACTCTGCTGTGTTCAGCTGTGCGGTAATGCACAGGTGGCGAGCGTTGCCTGGTTTCCTCCAGACATGACGCTGAGGCCAAACAGCTCAATCTAGGTTTGATCAGACCAGAGTTTCTCACAGTCTGAGGGTCCTTTGGGTGCTTTTTTTTTCACAAACTCCAAGCAGGTTTTCACATCTTTCACTTTTGTCTGATCTGTGCCTCAACACAATCCTGTCTTTGAGCTCTGCAGGCTGTTCCTTCCACCTCATGGCTTGGTTTTTGCTCTGTTATATATCGTCAGCTGTGAGACCTTATATAAACAGCTGTGTGCCTTTGCTAACCATGCCCAGTCAGTTGAATTTACCACAGCTGGGCTCCAATCAAGGTGTAGAAACATCTCAGAGATGATCAAGAGAAATGAGAGGCACCTGTGCTAATTCAAGTGTCATCACAAAGAGTCTGAATATGTATGTCAATATGACATTTTTTTCTTTTTAATACATTTGCAAACATTTCTAAAATCCTGTTATTACGAGGTATTGAGTGTAGATTGATGAGGGGAAAAAACAAAAACTGTATTTACATTTTTGAGGAACTTGTACTTTACTTTACTTAAGTATTTCCAATTTATACCTCTACTCCACTTCATTTATTGTACTTTTTACTCCACTACATTCATCTGACAGCTATTGTTACTAGTTACTTTGCAGACAAAGATTCTACAGTCAGTCTACTGTGACGACAGTATGAAATATAATGCATTACTATGGATTAAACAGTACATAAAGTAGTTCAAATGAGCTCAGCCTTGACTTGCGACAAAATAATGCATGATAATATGATATAAGCATCATAATATCACAACACTGATATGAGCAATTTTGCTGCATGAGTACTTTTACTTTTGATATTTAAGTATATTTTGCTGATAATACTTCTATATTCTTACTTACAATATTGGATGCAGCTCTTGTACTTGTAATGGGGTATTTCTTCCTTTCTGTGGTTTTGCTACTTTTACTTAGGTAAAGGATCTTAATACTTCTTCTCTCCTCTGCTGGTTGGTACAGTGTGTGGTTTGCTGATGAAGACCTTATGATATAATCAACAGCTCCAGAACAGCTAAGAAATGGAACTTGTAGTGAGATGGTTTACTCAGCTGATGTTTCCAAGGTGAAGAATGAACTTTAAACCTCATCTTTTAAGCCAACATGGACAATAGAAATTTGTACATTTACAACTAGGGCTGGGCAATATATATCAATATTATATTGATATCGTGATATGAAACTAGATATCGTCTTAGAATTTAGATAGCGTAATATTGTAATATTGCGTAAGTGTTCTTTTCCTATTTTTAAAGGCTGCATTACAGTAAAGTGATGCAATTTTCTGAACTTACCAACCTGTTCTATCTGTTATATTATATTACTTTACCCACTTCGTCATTATATCCACATTACTGATGATTATTTATCAAAAATCTCACTGTAAATATTTTGTGAAAGCACCAATAGTCAACCCTACAATATCGTTGCAATATCCATATCGAGGTATTTGGTCAAAAATATTGTGATATTTTATTTTCTCCATATAAGTGGGAAAACTCCATTTGCTGATGAAGATCATGTACTATGACTGAAAGCTCCAGAACAACTAAATTAATCATGGTGTGATCATTTTATCGACCAATATTCAATTTACATTAATGTAAAAACAAGACAAAAATATCAAAATTGTCGTGGATTAATGTTCAACTAATCATTTTAGCACTAGCATCAATAATTGTTGTATTTTAATAATCATAATGTTTACATTCTATTACATTCAGCTTTTCCCATCAACACAAGAACAAATACCATTTCTCTAACAGTAAACACCAAGACACATAAACGGTGCATTGAAAATATTTTATTTCTTTCCTGTGTTAATACATAATTAGACATTTATATTTTCATAGAAATAGCATATATACCATGGGAGTGAACGATAGCAGAGTCATGCTAGCCCTCATGAACAGGTTTTATCCCATGAACATCAAAATGGCTCAAACACGGACATCATGATTGTACATAAAACACTGACTCCATTATTCTGCTGTAAATCCATGCTTCTTGGTTATTTGCTTCGACATCAAGTACAAATATATGCCATAAGTAAACGGCCCTATTCTTTACTATGTGTAGGACCTCCGGATGAGTATTCACTCATCCAGTCATCTACAGTTCAGGCAAACCAGGGTGAATGGGATGACTTTAACCATGTTTGTAGTCTTCCGTCGGCACATGATGATAACAGTAGGTAAGCAGGAATTTGGTTTAAGGCCGGGGCTCATGAGAAGCTCATGGTGTGGGACAAATTGCACTACTGGGTTATTTATTATGTTAACATTTCTTGTACTTTTGTAAGTATTAAGGGGCCTTAAACATCCATAAAAGTGAAATGATCTTACTTTGGAAAGATTGTAAAGACGGGCATTTGTTTGAAAAAATCCAGGGGTGTTAATTCACTTAAATCTAAAAATGATGCCTGCAGGGATAGAAAGTAAAGCAATGACTAATTAGATATTATTGAGTCATTGTGATACATTTCAGTTCCCGGTGTAACTAAATGGCGTATGAATGACACGGTAATCGCAAGTCTTTTCGCGTCCAATAAGAACGCCGTTCTTGCGTGGGGCATGTCATTTGTACGCCATGTAGTCTGTATTGACTGCAATGTAAACGCATCCGCGTTAATATGCTACGCTCAGAGATAGTGACGTAGAATAAAAAGTGAGAAAGACTGTTTGTGTTGGATGGGAGGAGGTGGATAGGTCCAACAAACACAGGAGTTTGTACCAGGAGGCCGGCGTTTGAGTCCCAAATTGTTGTTGAGTTATTTTGAAGTTAGTGATTAGTGTTTTCTGTACTTCTGTTATGTTGTTCACATATGTATTTTACTTAGTTTACGTACTTATTTTAAGCCCAATCATGATGTTTTTCCTAAACCTAAAGGCCCTGACACACCAAGCCGACGATCAGCCGTCGGACAGTTTGGGGCCGGCGGTGAGCGGCCTAGTTTCTTCGGTGTTTCCTGCACCGTCGGCTCTCGTCTGCCCATGTCGGACACGATTCGCCGGCGGAGCTCGTCAGTGAGAGAAATCACTCTGATTGGCGATTCAGCTTAAACGAATCAGTGCACGAGAAGAAAAACAGAAGCGAGGAAAGCAAGCCAACGAGTAAAGTCAAAAGGAAATACACAGAAGGCTCTTCTCATTTTTCATCTTCATCTGATCGTTCCAATACATGGATATTTTCACAGCAACATGGCCATCTGGAATGAAGCTAAGTGGTGAGTGAGAGTGGGGTGAAAATGGTCGGTAAACGCCGCTTTGTTTCATGTACGTATGATAACGACGGCTTGTATATCCGCAGTCCTCGGTTTTCCGGTTTCCCTTCTTTGAATGACGAATACAGACTACGGCTACCTGCTGATGGGGAGTAATTTCCTCTCATGCAGGCGCAGAACGTACGTGGTAGTTGGCCGTCAGCTGTAGTCTTTGTGGTGTGTTTGAGTGCAACTTTTTGTCCGAAACAAAGGCGACGTGAGGCGACTCAAAGGTCCGCCTTCGTCGCCGCTAGTTCTTTGATGTCGGGTTGGTGTGTCTGGGCCTTAAGTGAGGGGTTTTGTTACCTACAACTAACTGCGGCTGTTACCGCCGTTTGCATGGTGTAAAACTGGCATGCAAAAAGGCTAAAATGCATCGTCATGCCACGCAGAATGTTCTTGTAATATCATGCTATTTACACCTTCCCATGAGATCAGGTTGTGTAGGCCTGTACGTAATTTTTAGTTTTCCAAATACATTTCTGTCAATATTCCTTACATATTTGCTTCAATGATGAACCCTAAAGTTCAAATTTGGACTCACTTGCTGTCCAACTCACTAACACCTCTGAACTTGGAGCTTTGACTCTCTGGGTGTAATGATCTCCTCTCTCTCTCTGTGTGTCCTGTCACTTCCTATTTGATTCCCTCCGATTCTCTGACTCATCCTCCCTTCTCTCTCTGTCTGTCTTTAGGTCTCTCTCCCAGTCTCAGGCTCCATATTTTGCACATGCCTCATTGGATGTTCACCTTGAGCAGCTGTCGAGTCGCCTCCTGCAGGCTCAGATAGACAGAGACAGAGCTGTCTGGGCCGGGCTTGCCTTCTGCTGCTTCCCCCAATGTGTCAGTTTGGACCGCAGCCAGCCGGAGAATGGACTTGGTGCATGAGTTGTTTAAGTGTGTGGGTGTGTGTGTGCTTGGATTGGACCGATATAGGAAAATTACCACTTCAGGTTCAATAGTATTACAGTTATTAAGCACGTTCGTACTTTTATCACCCACTACATCAGATTAATGTTCAATGATCCAGATAGTGTTAACCACTAGGCATCGAGTTTAATGAGAAATTTAGAAAAGTTCACCTTGTCATGCGTGTGGCAAGATGATCGCAGTATTTCCTTTGATCAATCACAAAAGAGAGAACAAATGATTCTGATTTCTGAAGACAAGCGAGGATGCAGCCTCTAATTTCAGAGTGTGACGTCAATAGAAAATGAGTAATGTGCTGTGTTGCCTGTCAAACTCTTGTCAGATGAGAAAATCATATGGTTAGTCTTAGCCTGATGCCATTTTTTCCCCCATCATTCATTCAGCTTGTGTTAATATTTGCTGATTTATTGTTGTTATATTGTTTGGTTTGAGTGATGTATCCGTCTTGCCACGTCACTGTCAGCTCACGTGGAGGCTGTGGTAACAGTTGCTAGAAGCACTTAACTTGAGGTTGAAAAAAATAAATAAATAAAATCTAAGAGTTGTTCAATGTATCCTCATGCAACGGTTTGTATAATATCTTACGAAAAGTTTTGCATTTTCCTACAAATGTCCAGCATCAATCTGCTCCAGTCTTTTCAAAATAAACTTCCGTCTTCACAGGAAACAACTTGGTTAGGTTTAGGCAACAAAACAACTTGGTTAGGATTAAGAAAAGATCAACTTGGTTAGGTTTTAGCAACAGAACTACTTAGTTAGGTGTAGGAAAATATTGTGGAAGTGACGTAACTTAAGTATGGAAGTTATGTGACAAATAAATCAATGTTGACTTCTGGTTTCACACGGGACACGAACACTGGTCTCCTGGGCGAAAGTCCAGTGTTTTTTTGACCCAACCAATCTTCACAATTACGTGGATTACATATCAATTGATTTCGTTGGATGTATACGAATTACAGTGCATGACTTTTCGTAGGTATAGCTACGAACTGTGCATGAGATCAGCCTGAGTTGTTACTTACAACAACTTGTACAGCTGCATCTCATCCTTAGTTGTTGGCATTTCTGTTACTTAGGTTTTTTAATTCCTCCAACAAGCTCGAATTGGTCGACTGTTAATACAACCAGAGGTGTTGGAGTAACACCTGACCTATTTGAATCAAATCAGAGATATATGTGGTGATTCAGAGGTCTGGAACCAGGCTAGCCTAGCTTAGCACAAAGACTGGAAGCAAAGGGAAACTGCTAGCCTCATTCGTAACTGACTGGATTTGGCAGACAAGTACATAACACAAGTTTGTGGACTCTTCCTTTAAAGAGTAAATGTTAGAGTCAGGGCTGGGGTATACTCAATCTAACTAGTTCGTACTACGTGTTGCCTGATCACGTCAGAAATCGTAACAAAGGAGGATTGAGCCTCTCCTGGAAGACATTCATAGTGTTGCACTTGGTTATTTATATGAAAAGTGACAGAAATAGTTGTGTCAAAAATGAAAAAAGGGAGCTACAGAGAGAGAAGGTCAAACCCTGACTAGTTTTTCACCTCCACACAGGTGGCCAAGCACAGCATGACCACCAACCCCCAAAATCTGATGCCAGAAAGGTGTGTGGGGAGGGTTTCTAAAGCTATTCAACCGTCCAACAAGCAATTCTGAAGGACTATACTGGCCCCTTAAGAAAACAGATGCAAGCTACTTTAACATGCTGTGAATAATCGAGTTGAAGAATGGAGCTTATGTGTATGTAGGCCTTCACTTTAATGAAGAGAGTGTTTTCATACCAACGTCTGCGTAATGAGAATCTAGTCCTTGTCCTGTCCTCCTCTTCGTGACAGAAAGAGACTCAACACCTGACAGCGACGAGGAAACAGATTTGCTGACTGGAGTCTTTCCCTGCTTTTCACCTGGTCCATCTGTGCAGACGGACCAACAACAACCACTCTGACTCCAGCTCCTAGCAGGCTCCCTCAGACGCTACCCTTGAAAAAACCTTGACATTCAAATCCCCCAGTGTCTACTTTGTGAGACGCTCTAGCTCTTTAACTCCGCTGTGTTCTACAGGCTGGCCGTGATGCCCCACTTCTGGCATCGCTTCAAGTATCAGATGCTTCAAAAAAGTGTCTTTCTCTTTGTTTGTGTGAAGATACTTTCTTTCTTTATGTCAGATGGTTTCTCTCTCAACAACCATCTTGAAGTTAATAGACCACCACGGGAGTCACTTATTCATTCTACACAGTCATTCTTCTAATCTATTCCCTCTAGATGCATTTGTTCTACACCCAGTCGTTCATCTTTTTTCATCTTCATCCTACATTTAAGAGTATCTCACCCAAAGGTGATGTCATGGTTCCCTACAGTACACCTGTACATCACTGCAAAAAGGTGATCACAGTTAGTTGAAAAGTTAAATCACTGGAGGTCAGCAAAAACATTTTCAAGCGGTGTTAAGTTACCTTTTAATCAATTTTTCAATCATGCGAACGGTCATGCTGTGTTGACTCTACAAGCAACAGAGCAACAAACTACAAGTCATTTTCAATGGAAGCCGGTGACATGAAGCTGCAAACTGACGCTAGACACTCATTGCCGCGTTACTGACGGAACGCGCTACAAATCAAAGTTGAGCTGGTCTGAAATTTTTTCAGCGCCCCAATGACGTGGTAAAGTGTCAACCAATCATATGAAGCCATTTTCCAGTTCCCAGTGCTATTTACGCCATTACTCCGTTAACGCAGCTTCAGCAACACTTCAACGGCGCCTTGGCAACAATATAGCTGGCCATGTTTGGCCGTTTTGTTGTTTTTGTCGCTCATAGTGCGAAAAAAGCACAAGTTATCTGTTCTCCTTAAGTCTGACAAATCACGTTCCTGTGCCTTTTTAAAAGCACTTATAGAGAGGCGAAGTCCTGCCCCTCCCGGTGGACCAGCATGGGACCTTATTTCGGAAAAATAGCCAGCTGGTGTTGAGGGCATGTATTGTGCGAGACGAGAGATATAGTTCGCTGAGCGGTTTCACACAAACCTAAATGATGCTACGACAAACTGAGACATTATTGACTTGCAAAATTATCTTTTAAATTGACAAACATCATATGTGTGATTCATTGTGCAATTCAAACAGGATCAAAAAATTATATGTCTCTCGCCGTTGACTACCGTGCATATTTCTTTTCCAAAATAAGGTCCCATGGGGGTCCACCGGAAGGGGCGGGACTTCGCCACTCCTCACAACCTTTAGGTATGTGCTTATTAACAGTGTAAATAAAGTGCTTTGTCTTCGTCACCTATCTTATCTCCACCTTTCCTGTCCTCTCTCATTGACTCTTCCTCCTCCCCTCTAGTCTATTTCACCTTACTTGTTTACCAGGTGAAATGTCCATCCAGGCCTGTCTGAGACGAAAAAGGTGATAAATGAGCAGAGGAGTGAGGGATAGGCAGTGGGACGGGGCAGAATGAGAGAGAGAAAAGAGCCGATGCGGAGAGGGAGAAGGCTGCTAACGGGAGTCTGAGAGTGGAAATAATGAGAAACAGGGGAGAGGGACGCTGGAGAGGGAGGAGGGGGGAGAGAAGCGAGGACAAGACTGGTGAAGGGGAGAAAACCAGGAAGGGTGGCGTGATAGATGAGACAGAGAGCATTGCGACAGACAGAGGGATAGAGAGTGAGGTGGGAAAGTCATAAGAATGGAGGCGGATGAGGGTGGCTGGAGATAGAGGAGGAGAGAGGGAGGCTGATAAAGGAGCAAGAGGGTGAAAGATAGATGGCAGGGTGAGGGTTCGATGTGCTGGCAGAGCTGATGATTGAGTTGAGTAATGGCTTGAGTAAAGTAATGGCTTGTCTCTCTCGGCACAGGGCAGTGTTTAAATACGCAAGGCAGTATATAAAACCCAGCATGTGTGTGTGTGTGTACGTGGTGCTGATTAGCAGTCATCTCAACCGGCGAGGCATTCAGACATTCACTCATTATCTCTAATATGGCTGCAAGTCTGCTGAGTTCAGCTTTGTTCCGTTTTTCTGTCTGACTTTTTAGTGAACTCTGCTGGTGAGCGTCAGTATTTAGGGGGTTGGGGTCCAATGTATTTGCAATTTTGTGGATAACACATCCTAATTGAACAGGAAGGCCCAAAGAAGATAATGAAGCTTTTATCTGTAGCTGGGTAATTCTGATAATTTTGCCCCTTCACATAAAAAACCTTGATGAAGTCGTGACTAAACATGTGGGAAGGTTATGAATTCTCCTTTAACAATAGGATGAGTCAGAGTGTGCTCCAAATAGTAATGATTTTCTTCATTTTTTTAATCCATCCATTTGTGTTTGCTTTAAAGGATTAGGCTGCCATTGTTCTATAATTTTCTATTTGTCTTCAAATCCCATGAAAAGACCAAAACCAACAATATGTAAATCTGTCTCTCAATTCTTCACGACTTGTCTGTGGCACTCAGCCCTAAGCCCGAGAAGGAAATCTTTTAAAAATGGCTCGCAAAATATCTATTTTCATTTTTAAATAAAGCACAGTAATTTCCTAAAACAGCTGGGCACTGCAGTTTTTTAGCAAACGTTACATAAACAGGAGTAAATGGTGCATTTGTTAGGGACTATTTTCAGCTGCAGATTAATACACATTTGGTGCACCAGTGAATTTTTACAGTATCAGGATGATGTGGGCTTGAATCAAAATAAACTACAGTGCCCATGTTTATTGCATTGAAGGAATATGTCACAGAGTGCAACAGTGAGGCTCATTGATGTGTTTATAACAGCTTTTAGACAATGGAGCTCTATATGACACAGGGGAATAAGGTATATAAGGTGTTGGCTACACAAACAACACTTGTTTTTACGGTAGGATAAATTCATTGATTTTGGTCATTTCGTTTGATTTTTGACAGGAAGGAAACTACAGAATGTTGACCTTAAATTGCAGCAAATTGATTACCTCTATGAAATGTCAAAAATAATCATCAAATCTGCACACACACCTGACATCACAGTTATCAAACCCCCATGTCGATGGACACAACGACTGAAAAGATCAGAACATAGTAACAGAATAGGAGTAGTATGGACATTCCCATTCAAATCAACGTAGCAGGATGGTCAGAGTGGCGGCCATTTTTACGTGTAACTTCCGTATAACCTAAACCGACTTCGGCAAGTCGCGGACTCACTGAAGTGAGGTTGCAGTAACGACTCAGAGCTCGAAGCTCTGACGAGCAGTAGAGTAATAACGTTACGAAGCATAGAGAGCCAGAGTAAATAAGTAAAATGTAACAACTGAATGCTTCATCCACACACTTGTCACAGCGTAGGAAAGCACATTGCTATCGCCAGATGAGTGACAACTTTGTTCAGCTCATTTTCTGTAACCGTGCTTTAAAGGAAGGGTTGGTAAAGATTTTAGAAACATTTTTGTTATATTAGTTGAAACTCTGCAGCAATCAATAAATCAAATGCTGTGACAAAAAAAAAATCTGATATCTGTGGCTGTTGCAGGACTGTAATAAACCCGTCCAATCGTACCAACAATAAACATGTTCATTGTTTATGTTCGTAATGATAATTTTGGGGGAGTGGCTTTGGAGGGAGGCCTGAAGTGAAAGGCTGTCAGTGTTGCCAACTTGGCGACTTTCTCGCTAGATTTAGAGACTTTTGGAGCGAGTGCTGCTAATAACTACTTTCATTGGAAAAGAGTTGGCAACACTGGGCTTGGTTTTTCGGCTGGAACATTTTTAAAAATCTAGTGTACTCTTGCTAGTTTCTCAAGATCGCCCACCCTGCCTTTAATGCCACACTGCTTACAGAAAGTGGGCGAGTGGCCAGCAGCAGTTCTGGGTCTAACGGTCTCTCCGCCTCACGTTCCCGCCACTCTGGAGAAGGACAAGGTACCTAGTAACACTTTACTGCCCCACTGACGTATGTTCTGTTGTCACCATAACAACTAACAACAATATTTCTTCGTACAAGTCAAATGACCACGGAAAACAGTTCAATGTCTGTTCTACTCCTATTCTATTTATATGGATTCAAATATCATCTATCAGCATGTAGATTACATATTAATGCAAGTTCTAATCGTACTGCTAGTTTGTAAAAGTTCCACATAGTCCTGGCAGTGTAAGCGATCACGTCTGCAGTGCATCTTTAGTGAATTCACACCTGGATTTTATGCATCTTTTTTTCTATCCCTTTCCATTACAGTCTTGCATGTTAATGATAGTTTCAGAGGGGGTCTGGGAGAAAATGGTTTTACATTTCAAAACAGCCACACAGCCGAGTGGATTATCCGTGTGCTTCCACAGCCTGGCATCCCTGCTGGTCTACAGCCAAACCAGAGAGAAAAACCCAGCCAAACGTTGCCCAGTGTATACATTTCATTAGGAATGATGCCCTGCATATCTCCATCCTTATTCCCTGCACATCCTGCTGCAGACCACAGAGAGCATATGGTGCTGAATATGCAGTGATGAACAATAAACCTCAATTTGAACCCAAATCAGTCATTTTCCAGCCATGCCAGCCTTCCTCAGAGTTTGACACTGAAGTTAACTTTCTGGATTTCAAAGTTGTTTTTGATTTGGAGTGAGACACACCACTGTGATGAGAGATTGCCCGGTCAATCCTTGAACTGTCTGAATCTCACATAAAAAAAATATGGTGTGTGTCATATCCACAAAACTGACAAGGCCGTTGAGGTTCCAGTTCAGAAAGGAAAGAGAAAAACAGATGCATCATTTAACTGATGACACACAGCGAGAGAGAAAGGCAGGGGACAAGACTCAACGTGCTATATTTCTGACCCAATAACAAAATGATACCGTATTCAAGAATGGAACTGTAAGGGCTCAGACGATCACAATAGGAGGAGCACCAAACGTCAATGTGCTTATTAGAGAGACACCGACACAGAAAGACTGGGAGAGAGATGAGCTGCTACACAAAGGGCTGTAATAAAGGGAATGAGGATGAAGGGATAGAAAAAGAGAAAGTCCTTGGTTTAAAACAGAGCTTACTTTGTTTTGTGCTGACTGATACCTGGACCTGAAGGACCAGCTATCCTTACGAGGCAACTTACATTTCTGCCCTCGCTGACCGGTGATACAAACCTGAAGTTGAAAAAAATCATCATGTTCGATGCAACCGATGAAGAGTAACCAGAACGTATGAATCAAGCAGTTGTTGTCATGAGGAAATGACGTCCCCTCCCATGCTTTGACTGACAGCAATTTTATCTGACAGTCTTGAGTCTATATTGGCTGTACAGGCTACAGTCCAGTTTTGGTCACAACAAAGGTTAATGTAGGTTTGTCCTCTTCTGTTTCCTGTTTTGCAGCCTTTGATTCCGATTTGTGTCCATTGTTTTTGTTCTTCATTGTGTAGAGAAGAGTTTCTGTAATGGTTTATCGGTTCTTCAGTACGATGGTGTCTGAGAATGGCTTTCTGTTGGTCTCAGGTTTCTGCAGGAAACACATTTACTGTCATTGTTGCGACATAAACCCCGACAGGGGGTTGCGGGCATCTTCTTGCATCGCCTTGAAGGGGTTTATTTCACAACAATGACCCGCTAGCTACAAAGCCATGTAATAAAGGACAGTAATGGTACGTGTCCACAGGATTTGTCCTTTCCACGCTTCCCATTCATTGTCTATGTAAGCAGCCGTGTAATGCATTCTGGTAGCATGGCGGCGCAATTCAAGAGCTGGGGGCGTCACGTTGGCCACTCCTCATATGCATAAGACTGAGGTTTAGGACACTTTATGCAAATCAGGGGGCATCCGGCACGACTCACTGCCTCTGGAAATCGTTGTCGATCTAAAATAGAGACAGATTCAGCAACTGCACGGCTTATTTCTCGCAAAACATGTTTTCAGAAGAACATTTCGGTGAACTATTTTTGTAATATGAGAGAAGAGAGTTTCCAAACGAGCCGCCATGTTGGTTCCGGTTTGAAAGCTGGGAGCAGCAGTCCAAGAGTGAAAGCGTCCGTCCAATCAGGTGTCCTGTGGCAGCCCATCAAGCGTCCAATGCTGGGAAGCGAGGCGACCCCTTGTGGACACGTACCGTCAGAGTTCAGATATTGTGAGGACTGGAAACAAAAGTACTTAACAGGTCAAAATATCTATAGTCATTAAAGTGTTTGTTTTGTGTTATTCTCACTTTTTTTTTTTCTTATTCCTAACTGACAGTTTTCTAGACTCCATCCTCCATAGCTACTGTTGCTACCCCTGTTAAGCTTTCCATTTTAGGACTGCAGAAACTGCAGTATACAATGATAATGATGGCAGATTTACTGCTCAAATTTCTTATTCATTTTTTAAACAATGGGTCCTTGATTTCAGAGAGAGAGCGACAAAAGCAGGCTTTTCATTTCCAGGCGAGGAATTAACATCTGTGGTTAGCAGATTGTATCGGCTGTAGCTAGCTATCTAATTACCTCTAAGTCCCTGAGTTGGCTGAAAAGTCTCTGAAAAGTTTCTCTAGCTTTACTTTTTGTTTCCAGCAGGCTCATTTTAAAACGAGAAACCTATGAAAGAATTTTAAATATATGCTTTATGACTATGGACATGATATAATGCTTAACGACTAAAGCGAAGAGATGATCACCCTAAAGTCTTAAATTAATGAAGAGATGGTCCCTTGAGGATAAGATGAAAATGTGTTTGTGTTCGCAATTCAGGTTGTTGCAGATGCATAATAACAACATGGACCAAAGAAAATAGCCTACAAATATATATTAGGGCTGTCAATCGATTTGAATCGTAATTAATGCCTGATTGTCCATAGTTAATCGCGATTAATTGCACATTTTTTATCTGTTCAAAATGTACCATAAAGGGATTTTTGTCAAGTATTTAATACTCTTATCAACTTGGGAGAGGGCAAATATGCTGCTTTATGAAATACATGTATATATTAATATTGGAAATCAATTAACAACACAAAACAATGACAAATATTGTCCAGAAACCCTCACAGGTACTGCATTTAGCACAAAAACATGGCAAACTCAAGCCGTGTTGACTCGACTATGACTTGCCTCAAACTGCATGTGATTATCATAAAGTGGGCATGTCTGTAAAGGGGAGACTTGTGGGTACCAATAGAACCCATTTTCATTCACATATCTTGAGGTCAGAGGTCAAAGGACCCCTTTGAAAATGGCCATGCCAGTTTTTCCTAGCCAAAATTTAACGTAAGTTTGGAGCGTTATTTAGCCTCCTTCAAGAGCTTCAACAAGCTAGCATGACATGGTTGGTACCAATGGATTCCCTAGGTTTTCTAGTTTCATGATGCCATTATCTTCACTCTCGCATTAAAACTGAGTCCGCTACAACCGCAAAAATCGCAAGTTGCGTTAATGCGTTGAAGAAATCAGTGACGTAAAAAGAAATTTGCGCAGCCCTAATATATATAGAACAAAAACATTCAAAAGTATTTATATGAGGTATTACATAAGATGACGGTCAATAAAGATTTGCTGTTCCTCACCTGTCCTGAGGTTCGAGGAGTTGGTTATTGCACCAGGCTAAGAAGGGCTGGTCTCAGACGTTGCTGCGCAGTAGCCCCCCCTGTGGATGCTCTGGAGTACTGCACTCTGAGGAGTTCTTGGCTTTGTCCTTGTTGTTGTTGGGTTCGTTGTCTTTGATGATGTCATACTGACGACAAAAAAGGACGATCACCCCTGGGAGACAAATGGACATGATAATTATTTGTCAGAATAATAAGTGGACATCGAGTGGAAATAGATAAGCCAATTTCAACACTGTTTTTGCATCGAGGACACTGTAAATTTGCTGTCAAGTCTTTAAAAGGAAGTGATTAAAGCTAATAAGCTGCTGTGTTTGTTCTGTATTCAACCTTCTATAATGCTTCTTTGGTTTTCACTTCCCTGATCTTTTAAAATGTGGTTTCTAGCCCTATACACCTTGAAATATTGATACCCAGCAACACATCTCTCAACAACAAGTGGGTATTCAGGTATTCATTCTTTGATGTGCCAATAACGCAGACCGAACTGAAGTGAGACAACATGAATACGGTGAAATGCACAGACGGAGATATGAACTTGATGACAAGATAGCCATGCGAGGCCTGCCTTGAGTCAAAAAGATTAAAAACATGGCAGAGGAGAGAGAGATGCAGAGGGGAGATAGAGAACAAACAGGAAAAAAAGAAGAAAGAGAATAATTCATGACGGCGGAGGAGCGTGTGGAGGCGGGAGGAATCTGGCTGAAAACGGGCTTCAGTCTCGGCTGTTCTGCTTATGTCAGCCTCTGCTCATCTGATCACTCATACCAAAGGGCATGATGGGATATCTCACTGTGATATCCCCCAGCATGCCCCACAGGCCCAATTAAAAGCTGAAGAACACAATTCACCTTCTTCACTTCCAGTTTTCTCACCATCTTGCCCTCCTTTTTCCTCAGTTTTTCACTCTTTTCCCTCCCTCTCCAGCTCTCTCTTTCAATCTCAGCTCTCGTCCTCTTGCAGGTAATTGTTGAGGGAGATCCAGGCCGCTCGCTGTTACTGTATATTCCATATGCAGTATTTGGGCTACATTTATATCTCATTACACTTGGTGAAGTGGGTTAGGAAGGAATATTTATAGCTGCGTGTGTGTCTGTAAAACAGTGCTGAGATGTACAAAAGGATAACTGCAACACAGAGCTAATGACTGGGAGGCTTAAATAAGAAGCAGAGAGTCTTGTAGTTTAAAAAAACTGTTATACAGATGCAACGGACACTTTACTGTATGTTGTGATGATGGAAATGTGACTTTGCAAGTGGCTTTAAAATCTGTACAACACACAACATTCTCTATCCTGAGACCATCGATTTTCTTATGTGTGTTTGTGTTCTATATTTCAACTGGCTGCGAGACAAATTTCCCTTCAGGGACAACAAAGTTGAACATAATTATTTGCTGACTTCAACCTCAGACCATAGACTGTATAAAATATGGTTGTAGTCTCTGTGACGTCACCCGTAGGTTTCTGAAGAGCCGTTGTGAAGCTCAAAGTGGTCGTGTCTAGAAGGGAGTTCGCAAACTGCAAAATCTGATCCGAGATCTGCAAAAAGTCTCTCACGAGACTCGCTGCCCGACGACCTATCCTAACTTTAACTATTCAAGATCAATGCCTATAACCTTAACAATCTCGCAAGAGTTTCTCCAGTTTTTTTACCGCTCAAAGTGGGCGGCTACGTCCGTCGCCATCTTGGCAGTGACGACGCAGCCTAACTCCCGGCTAATCCAAAAATGGGCAAAAGTCGGTGGAGCTGAGGCGGGTCCAAGTGACGCAGCAGAGCAGACAGCTATAGCAGCTAGCGACCTGGTACGGCACCCACCTGTCACTCAAAGCCCTTACATAAACGATCTCAATTATGCCTAACTTTAAGCCTTAAAGTAATTTAAACAGGTGAGTTGTACAAAAATTCACCTCCCACACAGTTGTCATGAAGACCAAAACACTTTTTTTGTTATGGCTCTAGGAGTTATATGTATTTCCGGAGATATTGAACCCTAAAAATGTATTTTTTTGGTGCAAAAATTACAAAATTCCCAGTGGCAAAAAAACTATGCAATTCTCAAAATTCTGTGAAAATATTTTACAGAATTTCTTTTTTTGGTATCAAATAGCATATACATAAAGTTTGAGCAAATACTAAAATGTAAACAATGTCTGATTTGACATGGAATCACTCTTTTCAGTTTCATCTCGATGTGTTGGTCACCAAACATTTTTTCATCATCTCAAAAGCATTGCAGGGGACGAAATAGTGATCAGAGAGAGAAATGACATCACAACCAGCGTAGACCCTACATAAACCCTCAGTCCGAGAGCTTATTTGCCCCAAAGACAGCGGATGCCTATGAGGTCTGCAGTGATAAATGGATGTTGCTGAAGAGGAATATTACCTGCCCACATGATGAGCACCACTACGATGATGATGAGTTCTCCGGCCCTCAGCTGAGCAGCCTGACCGACCTCCTCCATCGTCACCTCGTCTGGAGAGAGAAAACACACACACACACAGAGTCAACAAAGTGCCACAGAGAACACTGCGTTTCGTTGTCCCATAGAGAAAATGTGAAATTACCATCACTCTGCAGGGAAAGATAAAAGAATAAAGCAGGGCGACGGGAGCAGAGGGGCCGTCTGATGTAAATTTTCCACTCTGGTCAGTGTAATTAAAGTTAAGTGAGAGCAGAGGTCTGCAGAGACAGAGAGAGCTGGATCTGAACCCCATCGCTCACTGTGTTTCTCTCGCTGACGGGACTCTGGCAGCTGCAGCGTTACACCAATCACAGGGTTAAAGGGTTCAACACAGTCTGGATCACAACCTGTTGCCAACAGCAGGACGGGTGCTACCCAACATTTCCCCTAGCTGGTCAAACTGGCTATAGAGGTTGCATGAATGGCATCAAGACATCACTGTCACTAAGATGTGTTTACTTGCATTCTAAGTTGGGTCTCCACAACCCACTATGTTGAAGGGGGTTGGCCTTGGAATTATAATACAGTAAATACAGCTTAATTTGACTATAACAGCTTACTGCTGCAGTTTATGGAATTGGCACAGCCAATAAAATCTCAATAAAATACCCATTTTGCAGTAAAATAATTTATATAAGACATTTCATGTGAAGAAATATGAATAAAACACTGCAATTTATTCAACAGGAAACTAATGTTTTTATCGATGCATGGCGCATTAATTTTGATTGGCGTACTTGATGAAAACCTTGTGATAAACCGTACAGATAATTCTCACATATATCAGCAGGAGAGCAGGTTTAAACATTAACTCAACATCAAGGCTACAGCTCAAACACCAGAAACCCCCTGAAGCATTTCAAAGAAGCTGCTTTTATTTTGAAGTATAATCACATTCCAGGTTGTTTTCAAGAAGTTAGAAAACCTCATTCAAAATCCCATTTGCCAATTTGTTTTAGAGTATGGACAGTAAACCACAAGACGAACTGTGAAAAGTTTGCCTTTCTCCCTTTTCACTATAGGCCCTGTTCCTAACATTAACTGTGTTTTTGTGTCTGCTTAATTTCAGACAAATGTTTATTTCATACATTATAAATTAAGGGGTATAAATGACACAAGCTTGTTTGTTTTATGGGCTCATAGGAATTTTTGTTGTTCTGCATGGGACGTTGGGGTAAATCAGCTTAATCAGCAGCTAAATCAATGAAAGTGTTAACAGGTTTGCCTCATTATGTCCTCCTAGCAGGGAGGAGCTGGTCCTGTTGTAGGATGTAGGACGATAGGTAAGATAGTTCTGCAGTAAATGATATTCTGTAATATTTGGTGTGCTCATTGGTATGGATGGGTGCCCATAGAGAGATTGAGATGTCAAGAGTAACTTAGACATCTTGTATCAATGGTCCGTTTGTTATTCTGTGTGAATTTGGATGCGTGCTCGGTTTAGCTCACCCGGTACTTACAGTACGTACCTGGGCATGAGCTGGAGGGAGTTGGCAGCTTGCTGTGAGGCTGCAGCTTTCTTTTGTTTGGGTTTTTTTTCTCTTCAGTTTAATTTCCGGGTTTCATTTTTGCCCTTTGTTTCAGTAAGCTTTTTGCTTTCTGCTTATCGACCTGGTTCTTCAACATCCATTTTTAAAATTTTCCTCATCTGCCAAATTATTTGGGGTGGCAGCGTTATACAAACACTTTTCAGAAAGACACATGAAATGCTGAATGGGAGATTGGATTGAGTTACAGAGAGCTATGATGTCATGATATAAGGGTTGAGTTTACTCTGAGCGTGGTCACTGTCCTGTTTCAGTGTTTCTGGATGAGTCGAGGAAGATGGTGCTATAGTGGTCAGACTTCCAGCTCTCAGGTCTCTTGTTGCCATAGTGATCCCTACGAGCTGAAGCCGAGGCCTCAGGCTTGACAAAGGGGAGTATAAAGTTGGTACAGTAATAGCAGATTACATGTTTCTGCTGTGAGGGCAGACCTCTGAATAAGATAAGTTTGGGTTGGAATGACATGAAGCTGCAAGTTGACATCTACGTCTCTCAGACATGGAGGCTGTACACTGACTGGCTAGCCACGAGTATGCCCACATTCAGATGTCACCTACAGTCTCAGTGTGTGAACTGAGCAGCTGAGGTTGGTACATCACCGTGGCGAAGCTAGCTGTTGATGGTCAGTAAATCCACAATGTCTCTAAATGTGTTAAAAGTAAAAGATGTGACACGTGGGTGTGGAGGATTTGGAGTTGTTTAAATCTTTCATGGATCTGTGCTGAGTGACAGAAGTAACGGGTCAACGTATCCTCACACAACGGTTCATCAAAAGGAAAATTTATTTTGTTAGTTATTTATCGTGCGTTTTCCTACGAATGTCCGGCAACACGAGCGATCAGTGCATCTGTGCAAGCCTCTGTGGCATTTAGGTAAAAAAATATATATACTTGGTTGGGTTTAGGAAAAGATTGTGGTTTGGGTTAAAATAACTACGGAATCTTAGGTAGGCCTACACCAATGGATTCTATAGATGGAAGTGACCTTTACACTTACCACGACTGTGACTCAGAATTATTCCATCAATGTGGACTACCGACCCCCCAATGTATATTTGAGACATGTCACAACCGTCCCTGTACACTGGGACGGTTGTAACAGTGGAGTGACTGTACTAAAATCAATTTTGCAACCTGTTCATATTTCATAAAACCACTTAAATACATTGTATCAGGAGTTGACACATTGGAGTTTATAATATAGCAAATTGGATATTCCTGTGTAAATGTTCTTTGATTTATTGCAAAAATCGTAAAAAGTATTACAGCTGTCACTGGTCTCCTCTACGAAAGCTATGTAACAAACGAGTCAACGTTTGGATTAAAATGAATACAGAAGTGGCGTTACTTAGTTAAAGTTAAAATTAAGTCAATGTTGACTTCTTGTTTCACACGGGATACAAACAGCTGTCCGGCGTTTTTCAGATAACCTGGTTACAGTGTTTACTGTACATGACCGATGCAATAATCATAATCGGGTTATGATTAAGTTATTAGATCATTGACGAATCATGTGTCAAACCTGAGGTTAAAAACATACTCCATTACATGAGATCTACTACTGATATTGACAAGTATGTATACAGTACAGTCATAATTGGAGCCATACTCCATATAAAATAATCTAACAATTCAATGTGGCCTGTCTCATTCACATAGGTAGGCCTATATGCTCCCACCATTCAAGACTCAAAGCTATTGTTTAGAAGACAAAGACTACTGCAGCTGTATACTGTGTGTACTGGGAATCATCCATACCGTTCAGTGAATGCTGGAAGCTGCTGCATCGCTGTCAGAGATAAATTAAAGGTTGAAACAGCTCCAACAGTAAGGAGTCTCTGTATTGTTTTAAAAGATTGATTTAGAAAACAGCACATTTTGCAGCTCCTCGTATAATAACCAACATAACACCTCAACACCAGCCACCAAAGATTTGACTACATTATGAAAACTTCAGTGCATCGAGGACTTTTTGCAATATTCTGCTGTTATTGAATATGAGCTTCAGACAAGAGAGATATGAAGAAAGATCAACAGTCAGATAGGAACAACAGTTGTGTGTTGCGTTGCGCCTGCAGGTACTGGATGGTGTCAGGCTGATTAATACTCGCTTAGAAGGGGAGGAGAGCAGTAATGGCTGGGAGATTTAATCAGGACAGCTAATGAATGCTTCCATAACACACATACACAAACACAATTTGCACACAGGCAACTTCAATCAAAGTCAGAGAAAACAAAACGAGTCTGCCCCTCAACATCAAGACAAATTGTCCCGCTAAACACCTGTTCAAAATACAGCTGACTCATATTTCTGTCTAGTATTGAGTCTTAAAATCATGATTTTTCTTAACAACTACTAACTAAGAGACACCAACTAAGAGTAGATACCAAACTTGTTTATGAAGTGTATATACCGGTATGTACATAGACATAATTGGGCTAAATCCGCCCAAAAAAGCAATCGCTTTTCTTTACAAACGATTCTTTTCTCACACACTATGGACATTTTTTAACGTTTATATGATCATTCCTATAGCTGGATGTATGTTTGATTCTGAAAGCATTATTTCCTCTCTATAGGCAGCAGTTTTTGCATGATGTCATGTGGCCATCAAGTACATTTGTGAGACCCCTTTTGACGGTGGCTGGGGTGTGACCCAAAGGTAGGTAGTATTGGAGGAAATAAAAACTCTTCAACCTTAGCTCTGTGACCCCACTTCCCTTGTCGGGGGAAAAAAAAACAACTACCAGCCCAACTTACTGTGTCCTCTCCCATAGCACTGCAAAAGTTTCTTGTGACAATTCCAGCTCTGAAACAAAATTAAGACGCTAACTTAGTCCAGCCATTTCAACGAGCACACGGCATGGAGGGAGTGAGAGTTATCACCAAAACTATAGCGCCTAATTTCTTAAGCAAAAAATGCAAATTCTCCTTACAAAAAAATCACATCATCACACAAGCTGTGAGCGCACTTCAGCAGAATATCGGTGTCATGACAGCTATACCTCTCCTACCACACAGAACCAACAACATTTAATAAGCCTACACATCAAATACACACATAACACAGTGCACACACAGCCAACATTAGCGATATGTGCATGTTAATGACCGTTTTCCCAAATAAACCGTAACATACACAACAGTGGCAGCAGCGGCCAGACTAATGTCAGTTGGTAAAAATAAAATGATAACTGATGACTTTTTAAATATTATTTTTTAGAATATAATATGCCCTGGTAGTTCCCCTCACGGTGCACCACGCAGCCAAGGTGCACTCTGAGTAGGGCTGGGCAATATAGCCAAAATCGTAAGTATATGTAATTTCATATCTCGATAACGATATATATCACAGTATAGCATGTTTTCTGGTAATTTTATAAATAAATAGTCTATATGGAATAACCACATGGTAAAGCCTATTTTGTATACTCCTGTATGAATTAAATACTTGACAAAAGTCCTGAGTATTTTCTCGTGAAATTAAGAACTTCAGTGCAAAATGAACATAACATTTTCAAGGGAAAATAGAGAAAAGAATAAATAGATATTTCCAGCTATACATTGGTTATGTTTATGTGCATACACACAAGCAATCGGATTAAGACAATAATTTGATTTTTGTTAATCACATTGAACTGACAAAACCGCAATCTTCAAATGACATTCCCTCAAAATATTTCATATGAGTTAGTGTGTGCTTGTTATTATCAATTTAGACGAGGTAATTGTGTATCACGATATCTCGATATATGATTTCATCACGATATGATACCATTGAAAGACGATAAATTATCATATTGAATTATCGCCCAGGGAAGGGCAGGTGTCTTCGCTAAAGGGACTGTGAAGAATATGAGCCCGTACATGACGTAAACCCATGTGGGTATTGTGGCTGTCCAGCGGGAGCACATCTCCGTACTGCTGATGAGTCAACGGCACCGGCTACATCCGCTTCTTCCGGCAACGGTGCATTTGCCAAGTTAACGTTACGCAGGCTGTAAATTTACAGTAAAGTTAAAGTTGTATGTCCCTTATTTTTTGCCAAAGTAAAAAACACGTTATTTGACGTGCTTCCCCGTTTTGCACGGCCCCTCCCCTGTCATGAATAACGAACAGTCCCTAATGTCACCTGTCTCTTTATCACGTCGCTGCTGATGAGCGTTTAGCATGTGTCCCTCTGAAGGAGCTGCTCTCGGCACTGTAACTGGGTCGGACATGATATAATTGGAAGTACTGCGAGCCGCTCCAGATCACGGCAGCCTCTGCATTCGAGAATTAGAACGATACGTTGTATTGGAGGTGGGTGGGGGTTCTCACAACGGCAGCCATTTCTGCATTTTATTTGTATTAAATTGTCAAATTACCATTTTCTTTGTTGTAATGAAGCATAAAAACACAGATGAAACAGTACTCTGCTGGGTTACTGCCTCTGGTTAAAAGCTGCTATTAAAATCAGTATGTACTGTACCTGCATGTATGGATGTATGTGTGTCAATATTTGTTTTCTCTCTGTGAGCGCTCCTGTGTTAATGCATGATTGCTTCTGTTTCTGTGTGCTTTTCTACTTACGTTTGTGTGCTCTTGTATGTATTGATCGACCTGCCTGTGTGTGTGTGTGTTTGTAGTATGTGCTGTGCAGGGGCGAAAACTCTGTTGATGTCAGGCTCATAAGTTGTCTTTGGCTTTTGACGATTTTCACAAAAAAAAATGCATACATTTTTGCAAAGGAGTGCTTCACTTGAAGGGTTTTTGCACTGATTTTAAGTCCCAATGGAACCAAGGTCCTCGAGCAACATTTGACATCTCAGCTTCCGGTAACAGTCCGTGAAGACAGAATTGGGGACAAATGAGCTGCTTAATAAGCACCAGTGTTCCTCTCAGTAAGTAAAAAATACAACCCTGTCTCCCACAAAATGACGTTCACATACAACTAAACTGCATAACCAAAACACATTTTGAGGGAAATGTATTTTCTCCCGGATTACAGTCGCAGTTTTAAACAGTTTTAAACACATTTAACCACGTGTTTAAAACTGTTGTAAATGGTAACAAAACACAAACGCAACAAAGCTACTGGGTTAGGTTTAGTCAAAAAACGTCATGGTTTGACTTAAAATTACTACGACATCAAAACAAAACAAAACCAAAATGCAACAAAACTACTTAGTTATGTTTAGGCAACAAAACTACTTGGTTAGGTTTAGTACTAAAACATCATGGTTTGGCTTAAAATTACTTAAAAAACAAAGAAAACGCAACAAAATCACTACATTTCACACGAGACACGGCGGTCTCCAGGGGGAAAGTCCAGTGTTTGTTGGACCCATCCACCTCCCATCCTGCCCGCCAGTAGTGAATTTTCTCGTTCGTTATACCTGTTATTATTCAATAACATTTTTATTCAACGTATTTTCATTCACGGTTTCTCGATATACTACGTCACCTGCTCTACGCGTCGCTTGTTGTACGTCACTCGCTGCAGACTTACAAAGGTATATGTGATACGTAAAGTAAAAGAAAAACGTAATCCGCCACAAAATACGTTACTTTCCAAACGTAATTAAGAATGCAATTTAGTGCTGTAAATTGTATTTCTAAAATCCATTTTACGCCCAGATTTGTGTAGATTTTGTGAAAATATTAATATTATAAATTTGAAACACAGATACATTCCTATATAACCAAATAAAAGTTGAAAATAATGTTTTATCGTCCCTCACCTGGGCTCTTGGACGCCATCTTCTCCGACTCTTTGGACGTTCTGAAGAGGACCGGCTCACTAGGGGGGCTGCTGCCTCCCATGCTGATGCTCTGAACGTGAACGATGTATTCCGTGTCCTCGTCCAGATCCCACAATGCACAGGAGCGCGTGGTGGTGTTCACTTCCTGGATGAACCTCAGCATGCGGACATCCTTTTTCTGCAGAAGAGCGAGGAATAGAAGGGCAGAGGTAGAGGAATCAGGGTCAGGAGACTCGATGTAATGTGATACTTTATTGATCCCTGCAGGGAAGTTCTTTGGCACCACCTCAGCAGAGAAGTCACAGATCAGGGTTAAACCACAGATTACAGCGGGTTTTGATTCTAAATGTTTCTGATGTTTTTCCAAAGTGCCAGTAACCAAATTCTGCTTGTAATTTCTTTGACATGAACAGATAATATTGGCACAAAGCAATATCTGCAATCAAAACTCTGCATCACTTTAAATAGAGTCACCAATTCAGCTTCACCCTGCTCATTTGAGGCAATATAAAAGAGCTTTCTACTTGTTAGCAACAGTTCCTTGGATGCATGGTCTATCAAATGCAGATTTCTGGTGGCAGAGTCCGATTTTCCTGCTGACGATCCCTCTTGAGAAAATTCAACAAGCTGCCCTCGGGTTAGGGCCGATACGGTGCAAATGCAAACACGTCTCTCTTGGTTAACAGTTAAAAGCTAAAATAAAACCTGCAGGGTTTTGTCCTGCGATGTAATTAAGCTTTAAGAAACCGAGTGCTACTCTGGCCATGTACGCTCTGATTGAAACGTACGTGATTATCCAGCTACTGCTTGCTCAGGTCAATTGGTTCCTGCTAGATCAAGAGTGAATCTCCTCAGGAGCTTTCTTATTTACCGGACAATTAAAGAAGATAATTCCTTAACCTATCTAAAGTGCACAGAGACAAAGTGTACATTTGAAAAGTATCTGAAAGTGTGTATACAACTACTTGGCTGCAAAAATTGGACTCATCAAAGTTTGCATTTCCAAAGTATTTTTTGTCTATTTCATCTAAACCAGGGGTATTCAATCTAATTTTGATGGGACATTCTAAATCTTAGTAATGTCCAAAAATATGAATTGTATTGGGGGATGTAAGCAGGAAATGTGACGTTGCAATGGATTCAGTCAGGTTGGTCTCATACACCGTTCGTAGCTATACCTACGAAAAGTGATGCGCTGTAATTTGTGTATTTCCCACAAAATCAATTTGTGTGTAATCCACGTAATCGTGAATCAGGAATTATAAATAGCGGCGGTCGCCGTGTAGGGAGTAGTTCAGGGTGGATGAGTGGGTCAAAAAACACCATACTTTCACCCAGGAGACCGGCGTTCATGTCCCGTGTGAAACCAGAAGTTAACAATGAGGTTTTTGTCAAACAAATTACGTACTTAAGTAACGCCACTTCCGGTGTTATTTTAAGACAAACCACGATCTTTTCCTGATCCTAACTAAGAAGCTTTCTTACCTAAACCTAATGAAGTTGTTTGCTGTGAAGACGGAAGTTTATTTTGAAAAGACTGTACGCATGTAATGAGTGGAAACTGTTGCTGGACATTCGTAGGAAAACGAAACGAAAAAGGAGGAATACGTTTTTCGTAAGATATCATACGAACCGTTGTATGAGGATACGTTGATTCAGTGAGTTGCATTGTGGTCTACGACTTGAGCCCTGTTTTCTTTAGCCAATATTTGTTTACATTTTGGCGAAGCGGCAGCATTGAAATTATGCCAAATGATCTATTAACAGATCCTGTGTGCAATGTACTCACGTATGTAGTATACAGACAACTACTAATGGATTTCTGTGAAAATGAAGCAAACTTAAAAATGTGATGATTCTCAGGAAAGTTTTTGGTGTTATAAGGAGTATATCTTCTCTGTGATTTCTAGGCGGATATATGGACAGATTTGACAAAGTTATGACTCAGAGAAGGAGAGTGATTTTTTAAGTTAATTGCAACAATGATTCGTTAAATGAGCCACTGCTGCTGTTGCTATAACTACGAGCAGGTGAGCAGGGCTGTGTCAGCACGCCAAACTACAGCTAACTTCCTGTTGTTTTTAGATTCACCGGCATGCTTCATGTCTCTCTCCCTCCTCACAATTTGAAAAATCTCTGATCTAAACTTTGTCCAAAGTTGCCCTTCCTCTCTACACACACACACTCACATGAAGGACACGACACACACATAGAGTAGAGGTACCTGTTGGGTGATGGCGAATCCAATGACGGGGTCCCCCTCCAAGATCTCCCACGTGACCATGGCGGAGTTTACCTCAATCTCTCTGATGGTCACATTGAGTGGAGCTGACAGCAGGGTGTCTGACACACACACACACACACACACACACACGCAGCAAGGCCAAAGAAAACACATTAATTGAGAACGACAGGTCATGAATATTCTGTTACACCTTGTAATACATACAAAAGATGCTACAATATAAACCTGAATCTTCCCCTCTCCATCGCTCTCTCTCTCTCTTTGAACTCTTCCTCCTCTTCACCTCTCGCCCCTCTTCCCTTAAATCTTCTCCTCTCCTCCTCCAGATTAATCTCTGCTTTCATTAACACCAGGCCTAATTAACCACACAAAGGTCTCCTGGTGTTTCCTCTCTGTCTCATCTGTCTTCGTCTTGGTTGTTTCTCTCTCTCACACACACTTTCCTATCTTTACCTTCTCCTCTCTTCTTCCTCCCACGCGCATCTCATTAAAGTGTGACTCATGAGGATGTATTTTCTTCAGTCATACCGCCAATTGATTTTTAATGTTTGGGCTAAAAAAAAACTCACATCCCAGAATTCAGGAGATTAACTATGATGGATTAAATTACAGTCTTGCCTAACTTTCTTCCTTCTTTAACTGTAAAGGGAGCACAGAGTGGAGAAAAACCCCATCAGTAATGTGTGTGTGTGTGTGTGTGAGAGAGAGAAAGTAGGCTGCGTGTGCGTTTGTGTGAGAGCTGAGAACACCTCAAGGTCCTCTATGAACAGAGCCAGGGTTGTATTTCCCATGAGCCTGACTTGTAAAAGCAACGCCCGAGTGAGACCTTGACATTGTACTAGAAGGCACACACTTGCTCGCGTGCACAAACACATTCACACACACAGGATTAGCATTGAAATTTGCATTTATTCGATTCTGTGCTATACATACTCCACATGGACGAGCACATATACAAATTCAAGTTTATTTTTGTCTGAGGTCTCCCCTAACACAACTATAATTACATCAATGGAATAAAATGTACAATTTGAATGTCTTTCCACAATAGAGTGCTGTAGGGATGACATATGTTTGTAGGCCAACCAGGAAGTTAGCATCTCCCTGGGTTCCCTCGACAAAAAGGCAATGGGATTATTACGTTGGGTTTTAGATGATTGCAGAATATAAGATCTGTGGCCAAAAGACGTTTATGATACTTTTTCTTCCGTAAAATAATCTTCACAAATGAACACCACTTTTATGATTTTTGAAGTATGAATGCAATCGACAAAAGTAAAAAGCTAACATCAGGCTATAAACAAACTACATCACGGTCACATGACCGGGAGTATACACAACGAGGCTGTAAAGAGTCGGTGTGATGACGTTAAGTAGTTTCATTTAGCCACTTGTTAGCAACCGACTTTTTTTATGACTTTTTTATAAAAGCTTCAAAATTCACGAGAGGGGTATTTACTGATGTATTTTATATCATAGAACAAAACGCTAAAATCTCTTAAGCTTGTGTTAACTACAGACCTTATTTCAGGCATCCAACTAAAAAACCCATTGACTTCCAGATGAGGGAAGCGGAAGTTCTTAAATGCTAACTCATTTCCGGGTTTTAGGACTCATTCCTGCAGACTGTGTAGACTGTATATAGTCAACATGACGTCACCCATTGCTTTGTGGATTGACGTTTTGAAGCCTCGAGCCGGCATTTTGTTTTTTTGCAACTAGAAGTGACATGAGAGGATGGAGCTAAGTACAACTGAACGCTGAATAAGACATTTTTAGGCGACCAAAAAAGGTTATAATTAACTTTCATGAACTGAAAACACACTGTGAAAAAGTTAAAGTTCTAAGATGAAAACACGGACAACTCCCAGACCGGACAACGCCGTGGTAGCGACCTGTCAATCACAAGGTAACCACGCCCTAAAGCATCCCCTGCTTTATGGTCTATTTGACTCTAAATGGGACCATAATTTACTAAATGAACATCATGCTGTATTGAAGAAGACTTTAAACTAGAGATTGAGAACATAAACTCACGTTTACAATGTTTACTGAGGTAATAAATCAAGTGAGAAGTAGGCTCATTTTCTCATAGACTTCTATACAATCAGACTTCTTTTTGCAACCAGAGGAGTCGCCCCCTGCTGGCTGTTAGAAAGAATGCAAGTTTAAGGCACTTCAGCATTGGCTTAACTTCTCAGACTCGGAGGTAGTCCACTGGTTATATGAGCCAAAGTAAGGCTGTAGCTACAAAATGCACGAGTGTGTTGAGTTGAGCAATGGTGCGTTTCATTGCCTCATGATGCTTTTTACTATTATGTCGTAAGTTACATAGTCTTGCTTTAATACTTTGCCCTTCTGCGTGCTCTCATGTCCAGATGTTACCTTCTCCACTCCATTTAAAAGTCTGTGTGTGTGTGTGTGTGTGATCCGATTATACTACCCTGCTCTTTCTTCCTCTCTGTTTACCCACCAGATTACATACAGGAACTGCAGTCTGTCACTTTTTTGCAAATTAGATTGTCACATTGTCACACCTCTGCCAATATTGAACACGCGGCCTCCGACTTGTTCGCAGAGTCAACTAATGGTATTACAGGAAGAAGAATGTACTCTTTGTTTCTCTGCCTGCCTCGCTGTCTGCTCGATGCTAACACAATCACCAGAATACAGCAGAGAAAACTGGAATGTTAAATATTGGTGGTGGCCAAACTCTCTCAGTGGCTCCCAAAGGCTGTATGTGTGTGTTTGTTGATGCAGAGTAGATGGTGTGTGTTCAAGATACATTGCTATGACTCCCTGTTTAACTAGCTGTTTTCTCACTGTTTATCTTCCAGCACTCGCACACCCACAGAAACAATAGCAGAGAGGGATTCCCATCCATTCTTAAGCCGTTTGCTGCCAAACAGCTAAAGGCTGGCTGCAGGATCTCAGAACTCCCCTCTTAAAACTACATTCATCTCCAGCCTCAGGAAGCCAAATATCAAATATCTAGAGGCTGTGATAAATCCCACATGATCTCATCATCAAGATTTCAGCTTTTCAAAGGACTATCTGTCATCTCTCCGCTTATCACCTAGACGCAATGTAACCAAGAGATCTTACTGCTCGAGATGAATGTTCTGCTTGAATATAAGCCGCTGCAGGTTAGAAATGTGCAACACCATGAAAGATAGATGAGGTGCTATATCCAACATGCGTAATGTGATTAGATCTATGCTGTATGTAGGGCTTCCAATAGGAATCTAATACTGTTTCATATCCCTTCAGGACATTGATGGATGTTGAAGCGGAGGGGTTTTCGAGTAGGGCTGCACAATTAATCTGAATTTTATCGCCTTGTGGCCGACTGCAATTTTCAAATTGCAGCAGGTGCAGTATTTGTTAAAGGTGAAATGTGTCAAAATACCATCCATCCATCTGTATCCGCTTATCCTATTCATGGTCGCGGGGCGGGGGGGCTGGAGCCGATCCAAGCTGACATTGGGTGAAGGCGGGGGGGTACACCCTGGACAGGTTGACAGACTATCACAGGGCTCACACATATAGAGACAGACAACCATTCACACTCACATTCACACCTACCAGCAATTTAGAGTCAACAATTAACCTGCATGTCTTTTGGACTGTGGGAGGAAACCTGAGCACCCGGAGTAAACCCAGGCTAACATGGGGAGAACATGCAAACTCCACACAGAAGGGTCAAAATACTATTTTAAATTACATATTGATGTGCTGCAGAGGTGTCTTATTCTTCTACAGACTTAAGAAAACATCTTAAATCACATCATAATCATTTTAATATGTTTTTCATTGAAAATGAGAATAATGACGTATAAATTTCCTCTAATATCGCTAATTATATCACAATCGCAATATCAGTCAAATTAAATACATATTTTTTTCAAAATCGTTCAGCCCCATCCGGCATACAATTCAGGGTTGCAACCAGTGGCGGCCGGCCAATAGAGGGCCACGGGGCCTGGCCCCACCCACCTTGAGCCACCAAAAAAAAAAAAAAAAATTATAAAATTATTAATTATAAAAATTCTAAAAATTATAAAAATTGTCAATATGTGTGTTTTTGACCTATGGAATATACCCGTAATATTTGTAAAATAGGATAACTGCGCCAAATATCTGCTTTCCTCCTTGAACTCTCTGCTAGTGCACCTCTCAGCTGCTCTGCTGCACGTGCACTTTCTGGGGCCAAATGGATTTGGCCCAAGGAAGGCAGGTCTAATAAGCAGTACAGCCAATCACTGATTAAAGATATATGATTACAAGCATGAATGACATACAATTCATCCAATCAGCGCCGTAAAAAAGACTTCCGGGAGGGCCAAACTGATTTGGCCCATGGTGTGCGCGCACACGTTCACGTGTGTCTCTCTCTGTTCTCGTCAGGGCTCATGTCAGTTCTCGCGTGATCTTGTCTTCTCGTCTCTCGCTTCTCTCCACTTCTCTTCTCTCACAGCCCATTTTAACGGCATGACAATGGAACAGCCAAGCACTAGTAGCGCTTTTTGATACCTTTTTTTGCATTGAATCGTACTAGGATGTTTGTTGAAATTGATTGGCCCTACCCAAAAAAAAATCCACCAGCCGCCACTGGTTGCAACTAACAATTATTTTCATTATCGATTACAGTAATCTATTGATTATTGTTGGGCTTAATCGAGAAGGTGACGTCTTGTTTTGTCCAGCCAACAGTCCAAAAGCCAAAGATATTCAGACAAAGACATGCAGCAAATACCTAACATTACAGCCTATTCTCATCACCAGGGCGTTGAACACCGATGCTTTGTCACGGCCGTCGGCTTTTGGTGCCGCTGCACATGGCACGCTTTGGCACTGGTATGAAACACACCAGGTTTTCCATTAACTATAATGTAAACCCATCTGCGGCAACAGTAGACGCTCAGAGAAAGTGCGACGGGGAGTGGGGTGACGTAGTTTGAAGAGCGAAAAGTCACACACCAGGCAGGCGGGAGGGGAGGTGGATGGGTCCAACAAACACAGGATTTCTGTTTGTGTCCCTTGCGTGACGTTACAATAAGCTGTGTGTTCGTGTCCCGTGTTCACAACGTTCAATGTCATTTTCGCTGTACAAACGTAGTAGTTTTAAGCCCAACCATGTATTCCTTCCCTAAACCTAACTATAATGGTTTTGTTGCCTCACCCTAAAGTGAGATGTGTTGCACATTTGTGTAGCTGCAACCAGCAAATGTTTAGCTTTTTTTTTTTTTTTTTTTTTTAAATGAAAAATAACTCCCAACGATTAATCGATTATCAAAATTAGCAATCAACTAAAAAAAACAATCAATCAATCAAATCAAATAATCATAAACACTTATGTAGTTGTTTTTGGTGTATTTTATCATCTTATTTTCTTAAATTAAGTGCACATTTGCCAGTGTATTTCTCTTAAAATCTATATCTTTCCTAAACCAACCAACAACAAAAATATGATCTAACCCTTTAAAAAATAAGGAATATCCTCCAAACTGGAGAGGAAACATAATTAGCCTATAAGTCATATGAGACTAACTGGTGTCAGCCATTTTTTTTGCCATTACAAAGCTTATTGCCTCTACAGTATACCTACAGCTGATGCAAATGTTGATGCTGACACATCCATAACAATGTGTCATGTTACAGGGACACTGTAATGTACTACATGCATCCTCATCAGACAGCTGTGGTCCAGACATCACACCACACAGCAGCATGATGATGACAGTATGTTGTTTATCATCAACCTGTGGTAAAAACTCACCGGCGGTAACGGAGGACACCGAGAGGAAGCCCAGCAGCAGCAGCAGCAGCAGCAGCAGCCCCTGACCGCCCGGAGACAAGCCTGGTTCAGCCATCCTCCTGCTTCTTCTAGCGACGCTTCACATCCTGCCCGGCGGCCCATTTACAACATCCCATTGAACGGGGAAGGAGTGAGCATCCCGGTTACCGGAGAGACTTGTTGTGCCCGGTGTGACGAGGCTCACCTGAACTTGGACGCTGCAGCAGCAGAAGCGCAAAAACAGCCGGTAGGAGGAGGAGAGGAGAGGAGAGGAGGAGGAGAGGAGGAGGAGGAGGAGGGGTGGTGTTGTGGTGGTGTACCGTCTCCGTTTGTCTCGGTGCCGGTGGAGGAGCCTCCACGACGGCCCTCAGAGCACCGTCAGTCTGCCGGCTGCTGGTGACGGAGCGGCGGCGTGGAGAGGATCACTACGAGGAGAGGAGAGAGGAGCGGAAAAGACGCAAGTGCTGCAGAGAGCAACGTGCAGCCACAGCTAATGACTCTCTCTCTCTCTCTCTCTCTCTCTCTCACTCTCTCTCTCTCTCTCTCTCTCTCTCACACACACACACACACACCTGCAACAGTCCAAGTTGCTTAAAGAAGTAGCCTATTGGCAATAAGTTGGATCAATATATTTGTACAACTTAAATGATGTCAATAGTGCTAACATGATTAGTCGATTAATTGAGTCGAATAATTGATTGGTGTTTAAAGGGACTGTTTGTAACTTTCAGAAATACTTGTTAACAGCGACACCTGTGGCCGTTAAGTCAACGAAAGTCAGCGTCGGACTCGCGCTTTACTCGCTCTAAATAGACATGAACGAGCATCGCTTACAGTGAGGTGACACACGTCAGCTAAAACCACAATATCACTCTATATTTCACCTGCTTGGCAGTAATGTTAGCTGACCAGACGAAGGTCTCTCCATGAATCAATGCTGATCCTAGTGTTGGTTTTGACCATTGTTTTTAAATTTCGTCTTTCGTGTCCCCCAACTTTATACATGTTGTGCAAATGCAATACAAAATACTTGGATTAGACCTGTAAAGAAACTGTGGTACAATCAGACTTTGTTGTGTGGTACAACTACACAAGAATATGCATTAAACATGTTATTTGCAAAGTGCAATGATGGTGCAACAGCAAAGGAAAGCCCTGCGGCAGAATATTAAATCAAATTCATTCAGCACAATCTGTCTGGCCTTGACCAACATATTAAATCAAATTTCCCTGAGTCGGGAATGTAACCAGGAAACAGGATTCCATATGTATGAATCAGTGGCCCTGTGTCTGTTCCATAAAACATGAACTATCTGCTCTATAAAGAAAAGAGCAAAGGTGTTCCTGTAATATAAACAGGAAATATAAGTATGACACAGGGGTCATATTTGGAATGGAAGGACCTATGGGTGCCATAACTGGTCGATCCAAATAGGGTCCTATATGGTCAATTAAAAGGAGATAGAAACCTAATACACTGTCCAGTCAATACAGTCCTATAGTACATGTGCACCTTATTAAGGGTAAAATAGGCTTGCAGTGTGGAGGAACGGCGTTAATTGCCAACACATATATAGGAACCCAGGGACAAGAGTTGGTCACAGATAATAGATCGATGCACATTAACATTCCCAACAGAAGCTTCTTTTAATGTCTCTTTCATTTCAATGAGAAGAGGCCGAGATGCCGCTCTTTCTTCCTCTCCTCCTCTTCGCTCTTCACTGTCTTCAGCCGAAGGTTATGAGAACGATTTTAGATGACAACAGTCATATCTCTTTGCTCCGCCGCTGACAGTTTCATCACTCGACTCAGGTTCAGACGAGCAAAACCTCCTCCACTGACCTCTGGTTCCGGCAGCTCCCAGGTATGCAAAAATTTACTCTGCCTTTTCACCCTATTGTGGGTCTAATCTGTTATTTCCATGAGTCATATTGATATATTTTGGAGAACTTACCTTTAGAGGTTAATGTGTTTGGTGAAATGATAAGAAAGTGTATGCAGATTTGGCTGTGAGGGAATGAGAGGAATACCTTATAAAGTACTGAAAGGGTGAGGAAGATTGTTGTTTGACCTCTATACAAACGCATGCTCACATGCATCACGGAAAACATGACGTTATTCCTGTGCTGTGTCTGTGGTAATCAGTAGGTAGTTTTAAGGAAACTAGTTGCAAATATAATTTAATGTCATTGTATGGATGTTGAGAATGGGTTTTGTTGTGGCTATATGGTGGTGGTGATGTATCTCCGGCTTTTCGTGGACTGGTCTGAGTCATCCCCCGTCTCAAAATGCAACTTGAAAGGATTAAAGAAAAAGACTTGACAGATTAATCTCATTTGCGTCAATTACTTGGTGTGAGTTTATTGCTTATTGGGTTGTTTTCCATATAGGGTGTTGAGAGTTTGGAGTGTCACAGTAAACATTTAGCGTACATAGCTTCCTGTGCTAGGCGTTGGAACTGAAGGGGCGCTGATGGGTTACAAAAAGGGCCTGAAGTGGCCTTAATCCATCTGAAGCTGCAGGGGAACGGTCGAGTCTGCGGCAGCTTTGAAGTGGCGTTATCGCTCCCTTTTTTTCCTCGCCGCCAGTCCTCTCACTGCTAACCCTCAAACTGCCCCTGGAACAGTTTAATTACACTGTCTGTTTGTGTGTGTTGGGCAGAAGACTATTTAAGGTTGAGTCATGCAAATGAAGATGAGAGAGGATCACGGGTGAAATGAGTTGAGAAACTAAATTAGAAATTGCACAGAAAAATCTGAATAATGGAGCGGTTCGACCGAAGGAGAAAGGAGGACAGGACACTTAGCTCTCCACAGAGAATTTAAGTCCAGCGGAGGGGAATGATGTTGGGAGAGGTGAAGAGGAGTAAAAGTGAAAGAAAAGTGTAGATTTAAAGATAATAAAACCAGTTTCAGCCCATTACCTAAGTCCCCTCGATGCCAAACCGAACCTGTTCAACTCAGCCAAGTGGCACCACCGCAATGTCACATACTGTATATTCACGTGTGCACACGCTCATCCTAAAACAGTGCTCCACCAAAGAGCTGCTTACATCATCACATCTCCTCTCATTCATGGATATTTGGCCCCTCCGTCCTTGGCGTCGCAATTCAATTTCAAGGCCGATCTCACGGGACTGAAGCGATTCACCTTTCTCATCTCTGCACTGTGCATTACTGTAGGTGAGGGGTGTGTATACACTGCAAAAATGTTTTCATCTTACAAAGTCAGTAAGTTGAACATGGAGCTGCAGAATCAGGGTTTGGAACTGGGTCCATGTACCAAAGCAGCCTACTTTCCAGGAACAGATAGGTCATTTTGATGCTCGAGGACACTGCTGACTGTCTCTCAGGAGGGTTGATATCTTCTGTTTTCAGAGTGACTCAGACGGGTGAAAACCTTTCATGTTCCTAATTACCTGATTACCTCATTGGCAAACTTATGAAGCATAAACTATGGTCTCACTTTATTTCATATGCTAACTCATTTCAGCAAACAAAGCTTTCATTAGAACGATAGTTTGTATCATTGTACAACCCGATCTTATTGGAAGGCATATAAATAGCACGACATTACAAGGACACTCCCTGTGTCATGAGAACACATTTTTACATCATGCAACAAAACTACTGTAACGGCCGCAGTTAGGTTTAGGCAACAAAACCACTTAGGTTTAGGAAAAACATCACGATTGGGCTTAAAAATGGGCACGTAAACTAAGTAAAATACATATGGAAACAACGTAACAGAAGTACGGACAGCACGTCACAAACTTTCACTAACGTAACTTCAAAATACCTCAACAACACCAGTCTCCTGGTTGAAAGTCCTGAGTTTGTTGGACCCATCCACCTCCTCCTGTCCACCATAAATAGTCTTTCTCACTTGTTATTCTACATCACTAGCTCAGAGCGTTGCATATTTAGACGGATGCATTTACAGATTACATGGTGTACAAATGACACAGAAAAAGCAAGAACGGTGTACTTATTACACCGCAAAATGACTTGCGATTATGGTGTCATTCATACGCCGTTTAGTGCAACCGGGCTGCATTGTGAGAATGTGTTGAGGAGTTTGTGTCCTTTGTGAAACTAAAAGTCAACTTTCACTTATTTTAATCATGATGCTTTTGTTACTAAACCTAGCAAAGTAGTTTTGTTGTGATTTTTGTGTTTGTTTCCATTTTGTAGTGACATCAATAGTAAGGCATCTACTATAACTGAACACTATGTTGTATTATGGATTAACATAGTAAAGTTTGGTGTATTCTTATCTCTTAATGGGGATATGGACGGGATACTGTCTTCTTCTCACACAGCAGTTCTACACACTTGTCCCTGCAGCGGAAAGATGGCAGCAGCTTATTTCCTTAAGTGGTCCCGATTGAAGTGTTGGCATCAGGTAGAGGGACTGTCCTAGGAGGGACGGAAGGAGAGTAAAGACGGGGGAGAGAGATTTAGAAAGTGTGTGTGTGTGAACAGGAGAGATAGACAGAGATAAATGGCTGCTGTTTCAACGTCAGCGTCTTTTCTTAGCATCCCTCTCTTCCTACAAGGACATGTACAGGTGCCCAGTGCTGAGGGTGCAAACCCCTCTGTTACCTAACAGGAAGGAGATGCTGCCAACCGGTGCAGTGACATTTGAGACATGTGTGTGTGACAGTGTGAGCACGTGTGTCCATTTATAGCAAAGTCACTTTCATCCCCGCACATTGTCATGAAACTATTTTTGACTCTGTATTCCAGGTATATGTTGCTCAGATCAGCCCCGACGGACTCATTTGATCAGATTATAGTCCCTGAACCCCCTGCATCATACTGTTGCGGATGATCATTTGATATTAAATCGTAGAGCTGTTTGCTATGTATGAGGGGAGATAATGGCGGTGATGGCGATGCCTATTATTAAATCATCCTTTCTGATTCGTGCCCTGAAGGGACATATTCTCGTGAATCAAATTATTGTGAAATTAAACTGTCTCATTTTGCCGGGGAACCCCTTGAGGCCCCCCCCCCCCACCCCCCCCCACCCCCACCCCCACCCCCTTCCGTACTGGAATCGCTCTTTAGCATTACACTGTTACACTCGTCTCTCCGGCTCTACTTCAACCCTCCAATCCTCCATTAAGCCTTTATTATTCAAGTCAAATAGGCACAGCAGGCCTGTCAAACTTTGGATTTCTTTGGATTTTCTGGAAGCGGTGTGCATGGGGCAATAGTAAGAGTGATACTTTTTATATTTTTACCCTCTCCAGAACTAACAATACAAGACCCAAAGTTTAAGGAATAGATTAAATGGTATAGGTTAATCTGCTCCAACACAAGATGCAAACATTCGCTAAGAAATGTCCATTTAACCAGCTTATTTACTACAGTAACCCAGCATTCAAGGCCAAGGGTGTTTCATACTATATTATTTTGTGGGGTAACAGGTTGTGTTAAAAACAAAAATCCCAGCTCATCGCTAACACAATTGGATTTGAGCAAGTTAACACTCCAAGATACCTTTACATTTAGCCAACACATTGTTTAGTCCTCATCCTAAAGACCTTTTCTCTCATAATGTCTTCCTTATCATACTTCTAACACTAGGGCTATCTACACTGAAAAACAATGATGTGTTTCTTTTCCACGTGCATCGTCAACTGGTGAGGATGATTTCCATTTCTTGGGACATGTAGCATTAACGTCAATCTTTTAGCACAATATCATGCTTGTAGCCATCAAGTAAACATTGAAGATTTTTACAATCTTCTCATTTTATAATAAACCAGTTGGAGATTTTAAAAAGTCCTTTTTTTTGCCCTTACTTGGAGAAAGACTAAGCATTTTACGCAGTGAATGAAAATTAACATTCCACTAATATTCCTGCACATGCATCCGTGCATATTCCGATTAAAGTAACCGGAGGCGTACTTGTACGACTGTTCGAACAAAACCTCCTTCTGTCATTCCTTCTTGAAAAGGTCGGCTTTGTGATATTTGCGCATATCCAACCCATTGATATCCAAAGTCTTTCATAATGTTTAAAAGCAGGTGTGTTTCTCCTTCAGAACCAGTAATGTGGGCTTTTCTTTTGGGCATGCATCTCTGCAAACTGTCAGCTCTAGTTGGTTTGTGTTCAACGCACAGAACTGTCCGTAAACAGGCAAGAGGCCGTAAAAACCCCAATTGAGACGCAGATTCCGAATGCGCTGTATACATGTTCAAAGAATGCTCCTAAAACCAGAATAATATCGGCATATCCTATGTCTTAATTGGAAAATGCTCCATTCGGAATAAAGCCTACCTCAGAATATCCAAATTGAGAATTGAGAATATCAAATTCAGAATATTGTCAGAATAATAGTGGAATATTAGTGTGCATGTAAACATACATTGTCACTGTTTTCAACCAACTCATGAAGCTAAAATTAGATAAATTATTCTGAAGCTGACAAAATCTGATGGCAACAGTTGTCATTTTAGCTGGTGATTGTCGCCTGAAGAATCATGCTTTTGTCTCTATCTGAAATCAAGGACCTGATTTTTTTGTTAAAAAAATTACAAAGATACAATAACAGTTTCAACGATAAATTTGTCCCTGTTGTAAACTGCACATGTGCCGTGCTGAAACATAAAATTTAAAAAGGTGTATAGCAACAGTAACGGGGGGGTTGGGGCTTAGCGAACATTCAGTTACACTAAATTGTGATTGTACTGTATATAAATTCAAGGTGAATTTGCTTTCTCACCTTTAATCTCTTTGGATTACACAAAAGCAGCTGGATTGTGGTCATTTCCTATATTTCCCACATTATGTAATCCTTCTTCATCATCAGGAAAGTTTCTGCACCGTCATGTATGAGGAAGATGTGCACAGAAGATGAGAGAAGAGACGAAAGGGAGGAGACGCTTTGATGAATAACTGCGGTACTGATGCTGACAGCACTTCAGTGTGTGTGTGTCACGATCTCTGTCACACATGAATCCAGTATCTGTCATTGCCATTTCTGCTCTGTTTTTGTCAGTGTGCTGCAAAATAACAGATTCTAGATTCCTCCCTGAGTTTGTGATGAATGGGGCTCTGCCATCATCCTGACTCTCTCTCTCTCTCTCTCTCTCTCTCTCTCTCTCTCTCTCTCTCTCTCTCTCTCTCTCTGTCTCTCTCTACCTTTAAGATTTGGACTCCAGCACTGGCTGACAACGAGAAACATCTTGAGCGAAAGAGAACCAGATTTTCTAATATGTTCCCCACGCAGGCCTGTTTTCCAATCTATAAGGCGCTACTGATTCCCCCAAGAAACACACACACACACACACACATCGCCACACTTTCTCTCTCTTGGCTCCAGGCGTTAACATTATTGCCAGTGTGCTCTCATTAGGAGGAGAACGGGGACACATTCACCATCCCTGCTCGACTGAGCGAAGCAGATATACCTCGCTTTACTTTCACACTTTTTTTTCGCATTGAGTCTTCATATCAAGGAAACATCCACATCATCATCATCATCATCAGCACCAGACTCCTTTCTGGGTCTCTACTCGATTCCTCTTTCTACACACACAGTTTAATGATCCTGCTGTTCAATAAGCGTTCCCTTCATTAGCATTGCAGTAACGGTGCAGCCAGTGGGAAAAGTGTATTGATGTGAAGGTCTTGTATATCATATTAAGGTGCAGTTATTATGATTTTTCTGCTCAGGAGAATAACCCATTACCATTATATCTGCAGGGGTTGTGTGTTATTGCCAGTAACTCAGCGATTATTACTGACAAAACTCACGTTTCAAAACAACGCTGATAAAACAACGCTTCTCCTCTTCTGGTAAAAGTTGCACTTGAACACTCTGTGTAAACCGCAGCCAGCTGAGCATTGACATGCACTTACATTCTGCGCCTATATGGAAGGAAATCACTATTCAGTAGTTTATATACATGAAAAGGAGCATCGTGACAAGACAAAGCAAACACACTAAGCCAGTGCATCTGATGTTGTTCTGCTACGAATACAAATAAAGAAGATGTCTGATGCCAAGTCGCATTTGGCAACACAAGTTTTAGTTTGTTTTGTTCTGCTGTGGTTCTGCGGCTCATGGAAAAAGAAAAGGAAATCGTGGATGAAAAATGAGCAAAAACGACCCTAAACGTGTGAAAGTCACTGATTCACACGACTAAACATCTGTTCACACAATTCTCTGTCACGATGGCCTCCACTGCAGATTTACACAATTTGACGGGTGTGTTATGCTCAGTCAGGTAAATGAACACAAGACGATAAATGATCGAGCCCAGAGATGCCTGGCTGCTGGTGTGCCAAGGCCTAAAGACTCAAAAAATATGAGAAAGCTTTTACTGGTGGCCATTAGGAATCAGAGATATAGTGCCTCCTACTGTTGTTGTTAGGTATGGTTGTGTAGTAAACATATTACCAGTGCTGAAAAACAATTAAGAACATTTAGTCAAGTAAGAGCAATTTTAAGGTACTTTTCTCCTCTTTTATGCAGCTTTAAAGCTCTTAAATATATACAAAACAATCAATAAACTCATCAAATTCAATATATGCAGTCATAAATATTAGCTTGTCCTCAACCAGCTGTAATGTTGCTCACACTGGATCAGAAATAATCAAATTAATTATTTTTCTTTGGTTTGTGCATACACAGTTATTTTACAATTATTTGTATTTATTTTATATTTTTTATTTCTTCTTTTTCTTATGTCTTTTTTTTTCTTTTGTAAACTAATTTCAATGCCATGTTATTACTATCATTATATGTAGTTGTCTTTTTGTTTTGGAAAAAATAATCAAAAAATAAATAATCAAATCAAATTCAATCATATACAATATAAATACATTCACTTTTAATTTTGAGTGTAGCACTTTTACTTGTACCGGAGCATTTTTACATTGTGATATTGCTACTTTTACTTAAGTAAATGATCTGAGCCCGTATTCCTCTACTTTTAAATCACAGGTTGAAAGTTGCTGTGATCAGATTTTGTATATCTCTTCCTCATTTAGAGTCAATTTTATTGACTGCAATTTATAGCCAATGTCAGAAAACACATCCATATATTGATATATTTCAAAAATTGACTGCATCAGACGACAAATTATAAATACTTATAATGCAGCCATGGAGGTACTTGTGAGATTACAGCTGCATTTAGAAAACAAATTTTAAAGACTAAGATGCTCAGATCTAAACTTCCAAAAGCGGATATTCAGGACCTTCAAAATGTAATTTTCCAGGGCCAAAATATTCCAGAAGAAGCAGTATGTTATGGTTGGTGTTTTGTGCATGATTTTGATACAGTTAGATCCATTATATTAAAGGTGGCTAACAGTGTTTCTACCTTTTTTTACCATCATAACTCTCTTTGCAAAATAACTTTATTTTCATGACTGTAGAACAGTAATTTTGTTTTTTTTTAGAAATGCAAAATAATAAAAAATATTTATGCACAAGTGTATACAAATAAATGTGTTGACATCTGTCCTTATACTGTATGTGGTTTATCAGATTGGGCCTAAGCATTGTGATGCTGAAGAAGATAGCAGATAAAAGACACCTTAAAGAGGAAAGAGTGGAGTCTGTGTCATTGTGATTGATGAGATGGGAGGAAAACGTTAGTGCCTGACTGTGAGTAGAAGAGTGAGAGTGAATGCATGGAAGTCCAACCTGAACAGCTCCACACAAAACCTCCTCCTCCCACCCCCCAAACCCCATCCCCCCCCGAGGCAGCAAAACCAACCCTGCACAGCCAAATCAGATTTTTATTTTATAGAAGATCAAAAACCGACGACCAACAGTGTAACCCCAGCTCACACTGTGCTGTACACTGTACACTGACGGAGGATGTCCAGAGGTTGAGGTCAGTGGTTATGTAATAATCCTCTTCTTTCTGCTCCTCTGCACACTGTCTCTATATTCGGCAGCAAGGCATCAAAAACGTAACAGCTCTGGGACTCCAGCTGGAGACATTACTTATTCACAACAATGGCTTTGTGAGCAGTGGGAGGACTTGAGTGTGTGTGCATGGCATGATTAAACCACTGCTGTCACAAGTCACCTAGGAGATAAACACTCGCACACATTCATGCACAAAGTCTCCCTCCTCTCCCATATCCTCTCTCTTTTTTCTTTTTCTCTGTACTCTCCTTCAGTTTTGTCTAAAGCATTATTTTAGTGTCTAAGGAGAGGGAAGAGAAGGACTTATTTCCTAACTGCAGTTCAATCTTTTAGCCAGCAGGGGGCGAGGTAAGAAGAGCATTGGTGGTCTTCAGGAGGAAAAGCATGCCTGTTGGTTTTCCCTCCCTGATGGATGTGGAGTAACATTATCCAAAAATAGGAAATAGATTTATTCAAATGTTCCAAAATTGCACTGAACTTACGTCTGAGGATTTTATCTGGCATTGGCAAAGAAAAATGTATAGTCCTCAATTGGTGACATTATGTATTCTGACTCCAGTGGTGGAAGAAGTACTCAGATACTTTACTTAATCAAAAGTACCAATACAGTGATATATAAATGCTAGAAATGTAACAGTTTGTTCCTTCGTCCCTCCTCCTCATCCACAACCCCACTTCCCTACCTGTTCACCAGATGGCCTCAGACTGTTTCACTGGACTTCTTCAGTCATATGCTCACCTGTTCCCATTTCCCTCATCAGCCCTGCAGTCACCTGACCTCCTGCTCATTCACCTGCTCACCTGTTCTCACTTCCCTTATCAGTCACTCACTACAAACTGTACACCTACGACTACATATCTGCCTCAACTGTCTGCATCTCAGTCCTCCTTCCTCTGCTGCCCATATTCACCACCGTGACACAAGTCTTTCATTCAAAATCCTACCATAGTAAAAGTACAGAATCAGCTAAATGTACTTAAAGTATCCTCCTGCAGAAAAAGAAATGCCCCCGTGATTGACATGTGACATTACAGTTTTTCTCAATCGCTTTGGCTCACTTTTAAAACAGTCTTAACATTCTTTAAACTGGAAGTGCAATTGTCACAACTGTTTGATGGGTCATCACAACTCTATTACATGTTTGCAAAAGGGTAGTAACTCACCCAAAACACTTCATTCATGCTTCTAAACCTAGTTTATTGTGTCAGTAAATTGGCCACCATGACAGTCAACCCTGGACATGTTTCTTATATGCAAATCTCTATTTTGTTCTACTTTTTGTTGACACTGACTACTTACTGTACTATACCAGAATGTCAATCTTTTTCTAGCTGAAGGCTATTGTGTATCGCACGGAGCTTTTTAAATTTGCATTTCAACAGTAGGGCAACGTTTACTGGTAAAAGTCAATATTGTACAATACTGTAGTACACAGAAACAGTGTTACACAACATGTGTTACATGTATTATAAATAGAAAATTCATCGTTGAGCTTTCATGTAAAGTTATACAGTGAATAGAAAATTTGCTACAAAATGACATCCATGCCAAAAAACAAACTGTGCAACAATGAAAGAACCTGCTGTAGTTCAATAAAAAACAAATAATTGTACCTCTTCACAGTACGTAACATCATGCAATGGATATTTATGCAATATACATGTATGTCTTACAGTTCTTAATAATTGAATGGTTCATTTAGCATGTAATGGCTTAAACAATGAAGGAATGTGTAGAAGTTGTAAAGAGGACGACAGTTTCACTGAGAATCAACTCATCAGTTTTGATCAGCAAGGCGTGCAAGTGGTTATTGTGCAAATTGTAGACAATTGTACTTATTCTTTTGTACACATGTGGATTGACATTTGCGTGTCAGTTGTACGCCACGCAACAAAACTAAAGTAACGTCCACAGTTAGGTTTAGGCAACAAAAGCACTCACTTAGATTTAGGCAACAAAATCCCTTAGTTATGTTCAGGGAAAACGTCATAGTTGGGATTAAAACAAGTATGTAAACTAAGTAAAATATGTACGGAAACAATGTAACATAAGTACGGAAAACATGTCACAAACGTCACAAAAAAACACGTCACAAATGTCACTGACGTAACTTACAAAACAAAACACCGGTCTCGAACACCGGTCTTCTGGTTAAAAGTTGTGTGTTTGTTGGACCCATCTACCATTAACTCTGAGCATAGCATATTTATGACTACATGGCGTACAAATGACACACTTATTGCACGCTAAATGCTTTGCGCATTTTGTGTGAATGGGCTGCAAACTTATTTAAATGAAACCAATATCTCCTTGATGGAAACATGACGGGGGCCCCAACTAGACACTGCGTTTTTTGTAAAAGGTTACGAGTCCATAAGGTTGAGGGCCACTTTAACAATGAATTTTATTTATAAGATTATCATATATTTCATGTAAAATCTTAATCTGAAAGGAAAATATTAACTATAGCTGTCAAAAAATATAAATAATGTAGCAAAAAATACAATATTTCCCCCTGAAATGCAGTGCAGGAGAACTATAAAGTAGCATACACTGGAAATACTCATACATTTTAAATAATAAATAATTCATCAAAAGCATTTAAATAATCCCTCTGTTAATGACAGCCTATTAAGTCATGCTTTTGGAATTAAATTTAACAAGGACAAACACAGGTGCTGTAACAGATATGCAAATGTGCACCTTTAATACAAACTACAATGAAAATACTGATAAGAAATTAAAAGTCATAATATTAGTGTTTGTACCGGCATATAAAATTCAATCCTGGCAAGAAGAAAAGGATTTTTCTCATTTATCTGCTTAAATATCCTCTCAGCAGCTTAAAAGTCCATTTGAGTCAAAGCTGTGATGCTCATTCATCTACCAGCTTTGTTAAAGAGTAAAAAACATCAATTCACTCCAATTAGAAATACCCCTGCTCTCATGCTCGGATTCAGATGGTCTTTTCTTCGTTAAACCGCCAGTGAGTGAAAGGTGACACTGAGGCAGATTGCACGCCACATACGCTCCATCAAAAGGAGGTCACAGTTTGACTTTTACAAAATGATGACAGAGTAGCTTTTGAAGTGTCGAGGCTGAGCGGAGTGACAGCTCTAAACAGCACTCATCAGATGTGATTGTGCGAAACGCGGCGAAATGAGGCTTAATTGCAGTGCGGCTAATGTTTGGTATTTGAACCCAGCGGCACCTGAATACGTTTTAAAGGAATTGCTGAAGAGAGCTGAATTTTGTTGCATGTGTGACAAAGACAGAGATGGTATAAAAAGCCTAATCAGTGTTCATTTTCATTTTTAAGAAATGTGACTCAATAGATCCTTTTGACAGGTGGCAAGCAATTTATTCGATTTATTTCACTATTTTAATACTTTTATACCAATTAATTTGAAGTATTTTATTGCGTAGACTTACTTTTTTAATTATGTATCAGCCTAGAAAAGATGAAGTAAGTCAAAATGTACAAATGGTAATCAAACCCCTAATCAAGGCATGTACAGTACTCTATTATATATCCCCATCACTTGTTACTATTGCATTCAAGCACACTACTGCTTGAATGCAGATTTGGCAGCCTGGCACTAATGGATGCCAACTGACGTTTTTTTGGCAAAGTTACTTTCCCATTTGCACCTTATTAACTCAACAAATCACTAATGAGCCTGTGTGCTGAGCCAATATTCAATTAAAGTCATAATCGGCCTTAACAGTAGTGACTGACAATGACAATAGCAAGTCTGAATGACAATTAAACACTGTCATTAAACATACATTATGGAACAGAGAGAGGGGGTTGGAGAGTAGCTTATATCTAATGGTGATTGAACTGGTGTCAACATGGAATCCATTACTAGTCCCATTAAAGGCCTTGTATTGCTTATTGGAAGAGGGAGAAAACAGATCAGTTGTTTCAACAGCTACAGCTCGTGAAAAGAGGGAGGGAACTGAGTTATGGCATAAACCAAACTAAATAGGGAACGTTTCCCCTCCACAGCAATGCATTATGGGAGTAGTCTCATTGTGGAAATAGCACTGGGGTTTTATATCTGCTTTCAAACACTCATAAAACCACTCTGCTTCAAGGAACAGTAAAGGAGAAGAGGAGGCTTAGTCAATCACACAATCATTGCTAAGTAAAGGAACCCACTCACACACACGTACTTGTTTTTGTCACTTAGGAGGACATTGCATTCACTCAAAGGTCCTCAGCTAACCTTCACCGAACCAGTTATTTTTGTCCCCATATGGAAGTTAAATCCCCTTAATGTGACTGTGTGAACATATTTTTGTCCCTGAAATGTGATTAATACAAATGCACACACACACATATACTTCTGTACTTGTTCGTCTATACTTGTGAGGACCATAGTTACCATAATACATTATAGGCCCCTAGCCCTAACATTAAAGAGAGAATAAACCTAAAGAGTAACTTAACAACAAAATCAACTTTTTTTGAGTTAGTGAATTATATGTGCAGTCACTTTATTACATTATCTATTGATCCTGGTCCCATATAGTTTTCATCGCAACAGTAGTTATTCACCTTTTTCTAGAGAAAATCAAGTAATGCTGCCCTGTAGACCAAAACAAAAAACAATATGTGACAAATCTATGACATTACTTGATACTCCATGCCGCTGAATTAAGGCCTTTACACACTCGCCTGCGAATATTATATATCTAGGGCTTTTATTGTTAAAGGTAAGAACAGAGTGTATCTGGTCTGCGCTACCCTTGTCAAGGTTGAAAGGAGTAATGAAATTTGCTGTGAATAAACGACAACACTTTTATTGGCGTTCTGTGTAAAAGTACTAATGACAACAACAACAGTTGTAAAGTAATCGCATGAAAAAAATGCCTTCAGTCTGTAAAGGCCTTTATAAGGTGACATCACATTCAAGCAAGTAAAACATAAGCCGTTACCCAGCTGGTATAATCATTGAAATGACAGTTAGTATGTAACTATGGTTCCATTAATTCTGGATGACCGGCAGACGTATATGTAAGGGATAAGGTTTGCGGACCGTTTCTTAAGTAAGCAACGGTCTTTTATACATAGCAACAGTCGGTTATACATAGCAACGGTCTGTTATACATAGGAACGGTCTGTTATACATAGCAACGGTCTGTTATACATAGGAACGGTCTGTTATACATAGCAACGGTCTGTTATACATAGCAACGGTCTGTTATACATAGCAACGGTCTGTTATAGAGAAATTACAGGCCGCAGAATGCCGTGATTGACCAATCAGAATTGAGTATTCAACACAGCCGTGTAATAAGTAGGTGTTAACACGGCTGAAACATGTGTACAGTCGGTGTGAATGGTACAGGGAAAGTGGTGCGACTGAGCTGAATTAGTGAAAGGGACATTTTCATTACACGATTATCGAATTCATGATAACTATATTATTACGATATCTATAGAAAGTTGAAAAAAAAATAATGCTATCAGCCATCTTTAACTTTGTTTATCGTGCATTTTGTCTCTTTTATGGCAAATGAATTACACTCAAAATACGAAGTGTAATGAGATGGAGAGAGTCTGTAACCATAACGAAATGATTTAAGAGGTGCTGGGTTATTTACACAATACTATCATATATGTGTTATTACCAAGATATAAATATTGAATTTCTTAAATATCACGGTTATCAGTAATATCGGTATATGGCAACACTCCTATCATCTAATAATGTTGTTATGGTGATCTGATTAGACACGGAGCAACACTAGCATTCAATTAGAGTCATGTTTCCAACAAATGCAAGTCCATTTTTCCATGTTAGCTAGTTGCTAACTTTGTCCACCTGCTATTAAGTGTTGGGCAGGTCGTGTACACTGTTTTTTTTTAGAGGTTTTACAGTTGCCTGCTCTGGATGGATATGTGGTTGATGAGAGCGAGTCTGAACAGCCAAAAAAATAGCTAAAAGGCTAAAAAGTATTACACATAGTCAATCATTGTTAATATCAAATGATTCATTTTTGCAGCTTTCAATTACAACTAAATGCTAAACATAAACCTAACTCTACCTAAGTCTTAATCCTCAAAACGCCCTTCGAAGTAGTGAGGATCAGACAAAATGTCTTCACTTCTTCTAAAATGTTGCCGTTACACACCCACCCACACACGCACACACACACGCACACACACGCACACACACACACACACACACACACACACACACATGCACACACACACACACACACACACACACACACACACACACACACTCACACACACACACTCAGAGTTAGCAAAGGCTTCACCCATGTTATTGCCTTCTCTGTTTCCAGTTCATCCTCCTATTTGAACGTATAGCCGACAGGGGTGCAGGACACAAACTGTGATTTAGTAGCAGCGTAAACTAGAAAGCCGAGGCCCGCGGCTCTGCTTTATCAGCAGTGCTCCATCTTGCCGTGGGGGACAGGAGAACTCATTTAGGGTGTTGCCGGAGATGGTCTCGCACCAGCCGATAGCACGCCTGAATTACGACTGCTACTCTTTTATTTCTCTCCGTTAGTCTGCCTGAGCGTAAATGTGTCTGTGCCTGGAGGTGCAGCGGCAGGTGGAAACGATCGTTGGGAGTGACTGCTTCTGTGGCACCTGCAGACACATGCACATTATTATAAAATACACACACACACACACACACACACACACACACACACACACACACAGACAGTTCTGGTAATGACAAACATAAGCTGGAGCCTGTCCCCAAGAGTTTTCCAGAGTTTAACGTGAGAAATTATAATTACCAGGGAAACCAATTTTGACACAATGAGATTATTGCTGGTGTGTATGCATATGTTGTTTCAGCATGTGTGTGTGTGTGTGTGTGTGTGTGAGAGATGCCTCATATTGTGCTCCAGATGGCTCTGGAGTCACCATGGAGACTGGTGACATATAATCAGTATGTGGTGAGTGTTTTTGGCTTCCTGGGGTTATGAGGAGGAGAGTGTGTGTGTGTTCCAAAATTACAGGTGATAGATTCTCCAGTCATCTCATAAACCAAACAGTGTGACGAGCCCTCCTGTGTGTCTGTTTTTGTTTTCTCCTTCCCTTTCAACTCGTTATCGAGCTGTATCACCTGAACTGATGAGGGCCAGCCTAGAAAGCTGGGCTCAGTTTCTCTGCTCCCATATGGTCTTTTGGTTCGGTTGTTTTGTGTTGTTGTTTCTTTTTAGCATGCAACACCTTCACACCTTATTTTTCACTCAGCATTGATGTACTGATTGGTCACACCTCAGTATATGTTTTTGTAAATAACAATCTTTAATAAATTGCGTTATTTATTTTTTACCTCCAGTCTTCTATGTGTTCTCCAGCCGGCAACCTCCGGGTCTGAAAAGTGAAGCCAATGCAGAAGTGCCTTAAACTTGCATTATTTCTAATAGCCAGCAGGGGGCGACTCCTCTGGTTGCAAAAAGAAGTCTGATTGTGTAGAAGACTATGAGAAAATGACCCTTCTTCTCACTTGATTTATTACCTCAGTAAACATTGTAAACATGAGTTTATGGTCTCAATCGCTAGTTTCAAGTCTTCTTCAATACAGCATGATGTTCATTTAGTAAATTATGGTCCCATTCAGAGTCAAATAGACCATAAAACAGGGGATGCTTTAGGGCGTGGCTACCTTGTGATTGACAGGTCGCTACCTCTTTTTGTCTGAACCGTGACCCAGTTCAGTTCATGTATTGTAATATTCTGGAGCATTTCATATGTTTCACTGTTTTCGTTTTGAAGTTGACGTAACCAGAAAAGCTCCGGAAAACTTGTTTGCTGTTATAGACACCTGCTGAATGGTTGCTCTTTCTGGGAAGTTTTCAGTTTGTTTGTAATGCATAGCAGAATAACATAACTTGTATTCACAAAAAGCTACTCAGAGAAACTTGATCAACAGAAAATCCAGTGGGAGACACGTCACAGTATTTTACACTGTTTGATTGACAGGTGATCTCTAAGGAGTGCCCACCGAGGCCTCTACTAATTACAAACAGCAGGAATGAATTAACCTCTTTACAATGTCAGAGAGGACATTCATTCTCTAGGCCTGATCAGATCCTCGGTACTGCTGTCACAGTTTGTATTTTAATCCACTGTAGTAGTGTGTGTTAGAGCCCAAAAAATTAGGTGATTCCAGATGATTTCATTTCTGTCCGATTTAAATGAACTCTATTAAAGTGTTGAATCCTGTTTGGTCTTGTTTCAACAAGTGAAGCTACTTTGGCAAAAAATTGATTTATCTCACTTCTAACAGTTTTTTGTTTTATGCTTGCTGCTTGATTTCTGTGGAGAAAGATCATCACAACACTACTGCACTCACAGACAGCTTAAAAACAGCTGATATTTTATTTTATATTATTTACTTGATCATATATTAGTCTGGTGTTCACTGTTACGTAACATAGACTTGCTGACTCTGCTGCTATCAGTTACACCACTGTCACTTTACCTTGTAATTTTTGTCTCCAAAGGCTCTTGTATTGTAATTTTTATTTTGTACTTATTTTAGTTTTATATACCTCTTATTATGTATTTATTTTACTTGTCTCTATTTGCTGTCTTTGTGCTGCTACAACAACCAAATTTCCTCAATGGGGATCAATAAAGGTTTATCCTATGTTATTTTATAAATTATACCCTTTTGTTAAAACCAATTATTGATCTTGAGTGGCAGGTAAAATCAAATATTTCTTTTCTACGCACACTACGCAGGCATCTCAATCAAACACACAGGAACTTAATTTAAGTTAAGGTGAAGACCAGTAATGATTTAATGATTACAGTGGATCCTCATTCTCCCCATGTGTGCTTTAATACAAGTTGAAAGTCTTTTTAATGTTACATATTTAATATAAACTTTTGCTACAGGGGTAAAACACAAAACACATTGTAAGAAATTAATTGCTAAGAATCACAGCTGATTGTTATGCTGCTCATTTACTAAAATCACATATTTCAAAGACAGAAAAAGACTGCTAAACATCAAGCATTAAAAGTTCATACATTTCAAAGGACTCATAAAACTTTTAAAACATAAAACATTTAAATATGACATAAACAAAAACATGTTTATATTTTTCAAACGCATTTCAAACTTCACTACATGCTCTGAAGTCACAAGCAGAAATCTATATTTTTGACTTTCCTTGAACTGCAGACATGCAAACAAAAATCCTATGAAACAAACATTTTCAGAATAAAAGAAAGTAATTTTTGCAACGGATTGCAAGTAATGCATGAACACAGACAGATGATATATGATGTACTGTCGCTGCATGCAACCAAATACATTATCACACAAAAAACATTATTATAGTGCAGTTTGGAAAATATGTAGTGAAACTAAACCTGAAATAGAAGATAAAACATTGTGTTACAGGAGCAGTTGAAGACCACGACGTCCTCTGCAAAATGACCACTCAGCCGCACGACCCTAAAACAAAAAAAAAAAAAGCAGAAAATGGAAGTCATACATGTGGTTTAAAGGAATAGTTTGATATTTTGGGAAAAATGATTATTGTATTTCTTGCGGTGAGTTAGATGAGAGGATCAATTTCACTCTCATATCTGTCCAGTAAATGTCCTGCTAAGGCTGTTTCAAGTCTTAATGCTGAGCTGAGCTAACTGGTTATGGTTGTTATTCCTCAGCCAGGAACTGTAACAAACGAGATATAACATATTCATTTGGGAGCATTTAAGATGTTACCTTCGGACACAGCCAGGATAGCTGTTTTCAGTCGTTGTGCTAAGCTTACCGGATGATTACAGGCTACTAACTGAGCAAATATGACAGTGCTATCAAACTTCTCATTTAACTTTCAGCAAGAAAGCATATCATAAAAGTGGTGTTCATTCGTGGAGATTATCTTGCTGAACAAAACGTGTAAGTATCATAAACGTTTGTTTGCCAGAGAGCTTATTTTCTGCAATAATCCAAAAACCCAATGGAAAAATCCCATTGGGTTTTTGTCGAAGGAACCAGTGTGATGCTAACTTTCGTGTTGGCTAAATATGTCATCCCTGCAGCACTCTATTAGAAAAATATAAAAGGGAGAATACCTTCCTCTTTCTTCCTCTTTTTTTCCTTGTGAAAAGTCTGTCCATCCGTCTGGATCCAGCGAAGTTTAAAGTCTGGTAATCCATGTTTCTCCAGTTTAGCATGCAGCTGAAGAGAAATGAAAAAAACACCTTGATATCACATCATGACAACCTTTAACACACATCTCTCTTTGCTCTTCCTCCATTGGCAGAGAATGTAACAATGAAAATGAAGTCGTAACCCAGAGGTTTCTTCCTTTCCTCGGATTTTAATGTGTTTTTTTCTTTTGTTGAAATTTTAACCTTTTGAAAAATAACAAAACCAGAAACAAAAGAGCAAACTTGAAAGGAATCGATATGCTTATTTACTCTGACGGAAGCTGCTTTTTTGGGGTTACAGGTTAAATCAGGAAAAGCCCCGCTCAGGACTAGCATATCCACTGTGGGATCCGGTCCTAGATGCTCCTATATGAGGGTTTAGCTAACGTTAGCATCTCTGGGGAAGATGACACTACTACCAACCTGTTACCAGGAATAGCGTTATGTTTAAACTCACTGTACCTGCTCTAAAATCTGCTGCTGAACAGCAGGATCATTCAGGTCGGCCTCAGACTGGAACTTTAACTTGAACGTTTGGCGCTGAAGAGGTTGATATTGACAGATAAAATGGTGCTTCATGTCACTGCCGACAGCCGACCAACGTCCTGTGGTTGTGTTGACCGCAGCACATAATTTTAAAGTCTCCTGAGTTTTCATGGGCTGACCCTCTTTCCAGTTAGTGAAGTTCTTGGGGGTCTGGTCAGACCAGTAAGCCCAGATCTTTCTGTGGAGACCGATCCAGGTCCACTCTGACTGCAGCGAGGAGATGTTATTATTCTCAGAGCTGTTCCTCACACTGACGAGGTCTGTGTATCTGGACCTACAGTATGTCCTAGCCTCATGCCAAGTCATCCGAGTTTGCACTAAAATGTACTTGGCGGGATCTTGTTCTGAAAGAAAACAGAGAAAATAAAGACAATACGTTGGGCTGTGGATTGGCATGTTGCCCGAGAATGTTACTGGTTACTAAGGTGAAGAAAGGTACATTTACAGAAGAGTCAGGGAACGGTACTGGGTCCATTGTAATTACAATAAAGAACATGTAAAAAGCCATGCTGTGATTTGGTATCAAAAACTTTTGACATTTTGAGATTTCTGCAAGAATTGCATTTTTCTGTGATTGGATAGCGAATAATGTGGAAACTGCTCAGAAACCCCCTTATTGTCAATCTACCTAGGAAAGCCATCCATCCTCTGAATGCTCTAGGTCTTTAGTTTGTGGCTGTAAAGTTTCATGAGGCTGTGATTATCTTGGAGGTCACCACAGGTCATTTTATACAGTGAGCTCAAGTTTCAAAAAATGGTCTCACTACAATGAAATGGCTACTATGGGGACTAACATCATCGCACATGAATACAGTTGGGCTCTTTGGATCCACAAGAGTCTCAGCTTTACAGTGATACCCAGTTTATGTAATAATAAGACTGTTTAGGGACCCCAGTATGCAGAAATATTCAAATATGCCATAGGTGAAAATAACACATTTATACTGCATTCAAAAAACTGCATGTGATTATCATAAAGTGGGCATGTCTGTAAAGGAGAGACTCATGGGTACCCATAGAACCCATTATCTAGTTTCATATGGTATCTGGACCTTCACTCTAGCTCTAAAACTGAACCTGCTACAGCCTCTGAAAGACAGTAAAGTTGACGGGTCTCAGGGGATTAAACCAATATCCTACTAAATGGAAGCTTTTAATATAACTTTTCTTTGTGTCGAACCTTTAATAAAGATACTGAATTCAGTAAAAATCTTTTTTACCATAATAGCAGACTGCATGACGTCGTCTAAAGCATACATTGTCGAACCAATCCCCAGATATTGCCATCACAACGCAGCTCTCCTCGACGTTCCTAAGGTCAGGCTCACTTGTATTCCAGTTGCTGAACTCATTGTTGAAGTCTGCATCTCCAAGCGCCCACTTCCATCCTTTCAGATGATCATAAAGCCCTAACCATGCTGGTTCTCCATGGCCCTCCAACACACGCAGCAGCCTGTTGTTGTCGTCTTCATTTTCTACAGTGGCAAGGTCAGTGAACTTCTCTCTGCAGTAACTCTGAGCTTCATCCCAGGTCTTTAAACTCTCTACATAGTGGTACTCTCTGATGACGTTTGTAGACAGAGCAGCTGATGGATAAAGGATTGTTCATCATTTACACTCATTTATTCTACTGTAATACTATAACCATGCAACAAATACAACCATTGTTAAATATATAATGATCTCTTTTTATGGAGACCGTCAGGGAGAGAATTCAATTCTGTAAAAATGTTGATGCAATAGTTTTAGGTCATGTTACATTGGATTGCATTATACTGTGTTGTTCATGTTACTGCATCCATTCACTCCATCACACACAATCATATCTCTGACCTGAGAGAGTGAGCGCAAACAGCAGTGTCTTCTTCATCCTGGAAATAGAAACATGCAGAACATGTTTTTACAACATTTTTACAGGACTAGTAACAGAAAATTGGTTTTGCCTAAAAGTAAAAATACCTGAAAAATGTCAGGGATGTGATAATTTAATATGGACATGGGATTAGTGTTGAGCCATATTTGGGGAATACAAGTTTTTAGGCATGATAGCTTAAGTTATTGGCATACAAGGTGAATTTTTATAACATCGAACTTTACAACTAAATCTCCCCTACATATGACTGACAGGTCTAATTCTTGTTTTCTAAGTAGTGAGGCAAATCAAACTGTTTCAGTGCTATAACTCAAGGTCAGTGGTGGGTAACGCTACTTATAAAAGTAGCTGGTTACATTAGAACGTTACTGCCATTAAAAAGTAACTTGAAAAACTACTGAGAGAAGTATGTTATGTTACCAAAAATGAAAACCCCTTTGCAATTCCATGCGCATGTTGGTTATATCAGAGGTTCTCAAAGTTTTTGGGGCCAGAGACTCCTTACAGGGTAGACGTTTTTTCCAAGGACTCCGTCATAATCATAACAAATAATCAGAATCGTCAATCATACTTAAGTATATGCTTACTACCATTTATACTCTCAGCCATTGGAACTATTTGTATAGTAAAACTTTTTAACATAAATACTTCAGACCTGTTTCATAGTGATAAACAGAAACACATTTCAATTAGAATCCTGTTAATACCAATGTCTTAATAAATCCAGACATTTAAAACTACCAGTTTAGTGCTGACTTTCAGTAACGTAGTGCTCCTTATTCAAATCATTGGCAGAAAACTCTGATAGCAGAAGTTATCATAACAGTGTTGCATCATAGTAATTAAGCACATTACTTCCAAAAATTTGATTGAAATATTTGCATTAAAATGAGTGAAGTGATTGATTCATGACAGATTGACGTAATGTATCACAATCATATCAGAGTTTCTATTGGCCCAATGCTATCATGGGTTGGTAGTAATGGACACAATATGCTTGTTTATTTGTGCAAATGGTTCCAATCTGTAGATATGTGCTTTTTATTGATACAGCACTATTTTATACCCAATTTTATTAATAATATTATGAAAAGATGGAGACTATAGTTGATATTTGTAGCATCTCCTCCACCATTTAACCAGCTATAAGCTTGATAATTTCTCTCGGAGTGACAGTGACAGACAAAAAAAATAATCTGAATACTTTCCCCCAACACTGCTCATAGATAGAAAACATAATAGAAGATCATTAGACCTACCTCAGAAAGTTCTAGCTCTTGTTTCCGCAGTTTGTTCCGACTCATCTCAAACCTTTAGTACGTATTCATTGACTTTTATTCAGTTTCTTCCCTCCTTCTCTGAGGTAATTATGCAAACCCAATGTCATTCATTTGCTCCTGACTTTAGAATACAGGATGTAGAAACATGCAAATCAAGCTAGTGAAATTGAGCATTTGACCTTTAAAGATAAAAATTCATAATCTTATTTGAATTTGGACAATATACCTTCCAACTCTTGTAAAGATTATTTATGAAACATTTCTAAAGCTGTAATATATGAGTGGTGAATCGGATTTGTTCTTTGTCTCTGCTTAGAGGGAAATTATCATTCTTTTAATCTAATGTCTGCCTGCTAGGTAAATAATTCTGCTCAATACTACAGAAATAACTTTATTTTTAAGGTTTATAACTAAACTGTTGTGACAGTGAGAATAGGGCAGAGCCACAAAGTGACCACTAAGGAGAGCTCCACGTTAGTTAGTTTAAAATGACACCCTGAGTCAGATACCCACTTCTCCTTAGAGACGGCTCTGTCCATCTGTTTATTGACCCTCAGCCTTGAGATTGAGACCATTCATAACTGGAAACTGTCAGCTTTATTTTACTGGATGAATGGTGGAGATCACCCAAGAATTATGTTCACTGAAATACAACATCTACCCAAACTCAAGTACAGATATGTCCAGTCTGAATGATGAATAGACAGTAACATATAAAGTAGAGCAGATTAGTATAATGAAATGTTTTCTTTGCTACATATAGAGGATTACAATGACTGGTACTGGTACAGTGCTTGTAGTGGTTGTAAACTATTTATCATCTTTAGTTTGCTTACATTAAAAATGTGAATGACCTGCTGGAGCAGAAGGTCGCACGCTTCATTTCACCACCTGATGGTGCAGGAAAATTACACTTCAAGCTCTGTTCATGCCACCAATGAGATAAAGAGGTTGGTTTTAAATAATTACTTTAGGATTTCCTAAACCACTAATAGCAACCAAATATGTGTCCCAGCTAAAGAGAAATGGCAGCTGTTGAGTCCAAATGGATCCTCTTTAATTAAGATGTGTGTTTCCTGTCATAGACATACAAATGTCCAGCCCATGATGTATATTATTTATATTATTGTCTTTTTGTTTCCTGTCTCTCTATTTATTTCATTATTATTATGTTTTCAGAGTTTCCTATAAATACCATATGTCCTTAAACAATGATGACTGTATCAGCCTAGTAAGAAATGAGTCATGCCTGTTTTGGTGCCTGTATATCATCATGATGCCTAATGTTCTGTGTTTTGCCATAATCTCACACATTGTAATTAATGATTTCTACAATAAAGAAATACTGTGTAAGACATTCAAAATACTGTTGCTGTGATGAAATAACACATAAGACTCATAGTGTTATATATATATATATATATATACTGTATATACGTATATATATATATATATATATATATATATATATATATATAGTGTTTGAGACTGTATGTTCATTAATGATGGCACGTAACTAAGGATAACAACTCAAGCATTGTACTTTATTGTTTATTTGAGTATTTCAATATTATGCAACTACTTCAACACATTTCAGAAGCATTTTTCCACTGCAATTATATAACAATAGTCACTATTTACATTGCAGATTCAGCTTTTATACATACTAAACCACTTATAGAATATGATGCATGACCGCACATAAAGTATTTAATAGTAGCTTCACTTCCACCAGGTACAAGATGAAAATACTGCTTATACAATGAGCCATCAGTAATAACACATACTGATATACCACTGAGTGGCCATTCTGTTGCATGATGACTAATTCTACTTTTGATATTTAACTTTTTCTTTACTTTTTGTACATGCTACTCTTAATAGTTACACACTTATACTGAAATACAGTACCAGGGTTTTCTTTCATTTGTAATGTAATTTTAACATTGTAGTATTACTACTCATCATCTGGATATTATGTTCATAATGAAGGTTTCTATCAAACATCGATGTGAATGTTTGAACTCCCCAATCATCAAATAGCTCTGTAATGAATTGTATGCGTATAAATGCACAGTCTCAACAAATGGCGTATGAACGACACACCAATTTGTAAGTCATTTTTTGTGCTATCACAACGCCGTTCTTGCTTTCAGTGTGTCATTTGTACACCATGTAGTCTGTATTGTCTGAAGTGTAAACGCATCTGTGTGAATATGCTACGCTCAGAGCTAGTGAGAAAGAGCAAGCGACAAAGTATGAAAAAAGTGAGAAAGACTGCTTATGGTAAATGGTAAATGGACTTGCATTTATATAGTGCTTTTCTAGTCTTCCGACCACTCAAAGCACTTTACGCTACAGCATTCACCCATTCACACACACATTCACACACTGATGACAGAGGCTGCCATGCAAGGTGCCAACCTGCCCATCAGGATCTAATCTAAATACACCGATGACTCAAACACCAATGGCACAGCCTTCAGGAGCAATTGAGGGTTCAGTGTATTGCTCGAACTGCCGACCTTCTGATTGGTGGACGACCTGCTCTACCTCTGAGCCACAGCCGCACATATGGTGGGCGGGTCACAGGCCTGTCACCCAGGAGACCAGTGTCCCTTGTTGACTTATTTTGAAGTTGACTTATTTTGAAGTGACGTTTGTGACGTATTTTCTGTAATTGTTACGTTGTTTACCTACTTATTTTACACACATGATGTTTTTCCTTAACGTAAGTAAGTGGTTTTCTTGCCTAAACCCACACTGCGATCATTTCACAGTAATGACGTAGTGTGAAATGGCATGCGAAAAGCTTAAAAAGCGTTATGGGGCTTTCACATAGAAAGTTTGCGCTGTGCCCTGCACTGGGTTTCAGCGCACATCACAGTGCGACCAGGATTAACTTTGGGTGCAAAGTTTGCTGCGCCGTGCAAGCAGTGGTGCCTTCTGTGTGGAAAGGTCAATTATCATGACACGTGGCCTTCCCATGAGATCAGGTTGGAGTATCTATCTGTCTACCTCTCCACCAGTGCATGCTGGGATAGGATCCAGGTACTGGATAGATGGACATCTGCCTTTTGTTCGTAATGTTCTTAATGACCGAGTTAAAAAAGAGGTTTAATAATTAAAAATAAAGCATTTTATTTAATGGCAAATAAATGTGTACAAAACAAATACAAGCCAACTATAATTTTGAAAGAAAAGGTTTCAAATTGGTTCATCAGTAATTATAAACTAATTAACAACACTAATATTATATCAAAAATATCTGAGGTTGAGATATTACAAACAATTAAAATATTTGCACCCAAGAAAGCTCCAGGCATGAACGGATTATATGTGGAATTTTATTCAACATTTTGGACAAATGACAAGATACATGACAAACAACTCAATCCTTCCAAGA